>NW_022436945.1:20717268-20799994 GCF_009761245.1 Sapajus apella
TGTGTGTGTGTGTGTGTGTGTGTGTGTGTGTGTGTGTGTGTGTGTGTACTTGTAGTGGTAAGAGATTCAAGAAGAAAAACAAAATTACAGGATGCTTTCAAATAGTTGAAACAACAACAGCAATGACAAAAACACGTATTCTGGTCCAAGGAGGAAGGGTTCCTTGAGGAAGTGACAGTTAATGTGAGATTAGAAGACTGCTATGGTTTGAAGATGTCTCCAAAAAAGCATATGCTGGAAGCTTAATCCCCAGTGCACCAGTTTCGGGAGATAGGGCCTAATGGGAGGTATCTAAGTCATGAAGCCTCCACCCTTTTGAATGGATTAATGCCAGCTGTGAAAGTACTGAAGCTGTGAATTTGATCTCTTGATCTCTTTCAGGGAATGGATGAGGTAACAAAAAGGCCGTTGCCAGATGCTGGCATCTTGATATTGGATTTCCCATACTCTGGAACTATGAGAGATAAATTTCTTTTCTTTCTAAATTACCAAGTCTGTGGTATTCTGTTATAGCAACACAAAATGATTTAAGACAAAGACTGGATGAGAATTGATCAGGTAACGGTGGGAGGGAGAAAAGCAGTGTGGGAGTAGAAGTAATATACCACCTGGAATCTTAATAAAAGAAGGAAGGCCTATTTAAAAATCAAGTTGAGGGCACTGTATCTGGACCATAGTAGCAGCAAGTGGCAAGTTTGAGGCAAGCTGGGAGCGTTAAGTATTAATGTACTATGATGTCATCTTAATATGAAAAAGAAACAAAGAAACAACACATGTACATGGTTTTAGTATCTACTCTGTTTTTTCTGGAGTTGACCTCACACATACTGATTTCTATAATAAATTACTGGGTGTTTTATAAAACCTTTGCTGAGGCCAGGCACAGTGTAATCTCAGCGCTTTGGGAGGTCAAGGCGGGCGGATCAAGAAGTCAGAAGATTGAGAATATCCTGGCTCACACGATGAAACGCTGTTTCTACTAAAAACAAGCAAACAAAAAAAAAAAAACTTAGCCATGTGTGCTGCTGTGTGCCCCTAGACCCAGCTACTTGGGAGGCTGAGACAGGAGAATCGCTTGAACTCGGGAGGTGGAGTTTGCAGTGAGGCAAGATCGGGCCACTGCACTCCAGTCTGGGTGACAGAGAGAGACTCTGTCTCAAATAAATAATAAATAAATAAACAAAACCTTTGTTGAAACTCCCCAGAATAATTGATTACTTCAAATCCAGTGTTACCTTGATAATTGGTATACGGTTTCCTGCATTTATTCATTTGTTCAACCCATTCATCTAAATACCAATACTTCTGGAGCCTGTGCTAGATGTCACTGTGAAGGGATAGAAGGGTACATATAACAGCATTCTTGCTTTCAGGAAGTTTATCTCTTACTGTTTCACAATTTTTTTAAGTACAATTTTTGTTTGTTTGTTTTTGAGATGGAGGCTCCCTCTGCCACCCAAGCTGGATCGCAGTGGTTCATGATATCAGCTCACTGCAACCCCCCTCCAGGGTTCAAGCCGTTCTCTGCCTTAGCCTCCCTAGTAGCTGGGATTACAGGCGACTGTCATCACACCTGGCTAATTTTTGTGTTTTTAGTAGAGACAGGGTTTTACCATGTTGGCCATGTTGGTCTCAAACTCCTGACCTCAGGTGATCTGTCCACCTTGACCTCCCAAAGTGCTGGGATTACAGGCATGAGCCATCACACCTGGACTTAAATAAAACTTTCTTTCTTTCTTTCTTCTTTTTTTTTTTTTTTTTAAAGGAAAGCAGTCCAAGCCCCAGCAGGGGAGCTGGGGAGGGGCTGCCCCCCAAATCAACCTTTTATTTTAAAACATTTCTAGTTTTACAGACAAATTGCAAAGATGGTACAGAGTTCCTTTGTATCCGGTACCCATTTGCCCCATTATTAACATCTTTTATTAATTAGTATGATGTATTTGTCATGATTCATTAAATAATATAGATACATTGCTAAATCTGCTACATAGATACATTACAAAATTAATGTATTTAGAACCTGGGATCATGATGTCTAAGGGCAGGAGAAGGTCATTCAGTCCCAGAAGAGAGAGTCAATTCACCTTTTGTATTAGTCAGTGTTCTCTGGAGGGACAGAACTAATAGGATAGACGCATATGTGAAAAAAGTTTATCACAGAGCATTGACTCACAGGATCACAAGGTAAAGTCCCACAATAGGCTGTCTGCAAGTTGAGCCAGGAAGCCAGTGTTGGTTCAGTTAGATTCCCAACACCTCAAAAGTAGGGAAACCGACAGTGCAGGCTTCAGTCTGTTGCCAAAGGCCTGAGACCCCCTGGCAAAGCACTGGTGTAAGTTGAAGAATTCAAAAGCTGAAGAATTTGGAGTCGGATATTCCAGGACAGGAAGCATCCAGCATGGGAGAAAGATGAAGGCTGGAAGACTCAGCAAGTCTACTCTTCCATCTTTTTCTGCCTGCTTTATTCTAGATGTGCAGGCAGCCGATTAGATGGTACTCACCCAGGTTGACTGTGGGTCTGCCTCTCCCATCACACTGACTCAAATGTTAATCTCCTTTGGCAACACCCTCACAGACACACCCAGGAACAATACTTCGTATCCTTTAATCCAATCAAGTTGACAGTCAATATTAATCATCTCACCCTAATGTCCTTTTTTTGTTCCTGGATACCAGGCTTCAATTTAGTCCTAGTGTTTTCTTAGGTTCCTTTTGACAGCGAAAGCATCTTAGACATGCCTTGTTTTTAATTGTCCTGAAATATTGAGGTCCTCTGGTCAGGTCTTTTGCAGAATGCCCATCCATTGTTATTTGCCTGATGGTTTTCTCATGATTAGACTGGAGTTATGTGTTTTAAAAGGAATGTCACAGAGGGGAAGTCCCATTTCCATCCCCTACTCTCAGGGATGCATACCATCAACATGGCTTCACTGTGGATGTTGAGCTTGCTTACCTGGCTAATGCTGTGTTTATCGGGTTTCTCTATTGCAAAGTCACTCTTCTTTTTCCTTTCCATATTGCAATTTTTGGAAGAAAGTCACTGAGCACAGTCTACACTCAAGGAATGAGTGATGGTGCTCCATCATTTTGAGGAGCGCATGTAAATTATTTGGGATTCATCTGCTTGGGAGATTGTCCTTTTCTTTTGTTTTTATTTGTTTATGTATTTATTTATTCAACTTACATCGGTATGGGTTCATGGATATTTATTTTATACTTTGGGTTATAATTCAATATTAATTATTTTGTTGCTCACATTATTATAGCTTTGTCCATTGGTAGCTCTTTTACTGGGTCCTCACTTCATTTTAACTTACTCCTACACTCTCATTTGAAATTCAATTTTTTTCCTCCATGATCACTTTGGCCAAGTCTCATTTCTCTTCTCCACCTTAATTATACCACTTCAGCACTGAGATAAAGACACCATTAAGACCGACCAACTGATTCCTTTTACCCTTTTTTTTTTTTTTTTTTGAGACAGAGCCTGGCTCTGCTGCCCAGGCTAGAAGGCAGTGGCAGGAGCTCAGCTCACTGCAACCTCCGCCTCTTGGGTTCAAGCGATTCTCATGCCTTAATCTTTTGAGTAGCTGGGACTACAGGTACACACCACTTCGCCTGGCTAATTTTTTGAATTTTTAGTAGAAATGGAGTTTCACCATGTTGGCCAGGTTGGCCTCAAACTCAAACTCCTGACCTCATGGGATCCACCTGCCCTCCGCCTCCCAAAGTGCTGGGATTACAGGCATGAGCCACCGCACCCAGCATGATTAGTTTCTTCTAACCAACAGCTAGAACTCCTGAGGCCTCCAGGTGAGCCAGCACTCAATTCACCAGGCCTCTGACCTGATTAGAAATTATTTCCTTATAAATTTCTCTATTCTTTGTCCTTTTGAGAAACACTTATGAGTTCTTACATTTCTAATCAACCTCTATATTAAAAACTCCAAGTCTTTCCTCTGGACTTTTGAAGTATTCTACTTTTAACTGTGTGGCATTTCCCAGAGAGAATTTATATTCCCCTCTAGATTTAGCTACTTAGGTTAGGAACCAAGCATCATTTTAACATTGCCTTTTTCAAAATAGCATTCTTGAAAATATCATAACACTTCTGTCAATCTCTCTGATTATTAAAGACTAGATGCTCATGGGGTATGTCAGGAATCCAGCTTTGTTTTTAGTTTTCTAATTGACAAAATACCTAATTACAAATATTTTTATTGTATATTTTTTTCTCCTATGAAACCTATTCAGCTTTTAATTTTGATCTGAAATTTTTTCTTAGCTTACCCAGGATTGGAATTTAATAAAAGACATTCTTTCAACTCTGTTTATGGAGCAAGAGATTGTTTTGATTTTTTATATTGGACATTCCCTGAAGAGCCAAAAAAATTCAGGAAATGTATATAAACAGACTCATAATCTTTAGTCTTATAAAAATCACCCATCATATCTACCACCCCAAGAAACTTCATGATCTTCATATTTGTAATCCAGGGTTAGTTGGAGAATGTGCTTTCCTCCCCAGGGCTGTTTTGGACAGGAATGTGTCTCTCAATCCCAGAAATATTTGGATATGAATGAAAGCCAATGTATGAGCAGTCAGAGGTTTTTTAACCATTTATTTAATTCTCTTCTCTTTTTTGGACACATCCATTCACTTGATGAGAACTGTCAATCCAAAGGTAGCTGTTTGCATAAATTAGAACATTTTTGTTGCAAACAGTAAACACCAACATGTGCTAAATGAAGCCACAAAAAAAGACTTTTTCCCAAAGACACAGATATGTTTTCTGGAAATCAAGGCAAGGCAGGCATTGCAACAGGAAATTGGGAGCCTTCCAGAATCTGTAAATCTCTTGCTCTCTCTCTATCCTTTTTCCTTCCCATTTTGTGACCCATCCCCATCCCTCTCTTGTCTTTGTATCTTCCTGGGCATTTGTTTCCTTGTCTCCCTGCAGACCAGCTTTTCCTACTATCCAGTTCATATGGAGCCATGTGGCCCATCGTGTGCTTTTACATACCTCCAGCTCAAGAAACTACCCCCAGCTGAGACTGAAGCCTGTTATTTTTAATTCTAAATTCCAAAGAAAGGAACTCTAAGTAGTTCAGCTTGAACCATCTGCCAAAGCCTCAGGTACCCATTTAATTACTGGGGACAAATTCAGGAGTTCAGAGCCTGATCAGAACAGAGAAGCTATTCTAGGTATTTAGAGTTGCAAGTAAAGACTCTTCTGCCATAAGAAGATGAAGAAGTGAATGTCAGAAAGGGTCTCTTTCATAATAGATGTAATAAAAGCAACTGAAGGTAGACATTCTATCTTCAATACCTTCTCTTTCTCCCACAGCAGCTAAGTAGTGCCGATTGACTAATGCATTGTCAATAATTCTGAACCTTGAGTAATTACGTTATATTCTTTATTGTCACATGTAAGTGATGCCACAATTGCTAAAGTAGTCAGATTTGGAACTTTTAGAAGGCATAGGTAAGCAGTTATCATTTAAAGAATCACTGTTTACTCTTATGTCATTGATTTCGGTTCTAAATTCAGCTTCAAAAAATATTAGACACACAAAGATATGTGTGGAAAGAAAGAATGAAATAAAAAGGGAATAAAAACACCATGGAAAAGTTAACTTGGTAATATGAAGCATGGATTAGACTTCCTGATTTCATTTTGTGATTTGATGTTAGTAAGTCTGCAGTTACATGCTACCCACAGCGAAGGTGGATTCCCTATATCCAGTGAAGTTTTTCAGGTAAAAATTAGATATATATGTGTGTGTCTTTATTATGCTACAGTGAATTACTTATAGAGAACTTTTAAACATCATTTAATATATATATATATAAATTCAAATTCGTATACTGAATTCATATTTATTTAAACAAATATCACTATTGTAATACTTTAAAAATACAACCACACCCACAACCATCCCCCCCACACCACACACTCACACATCTATCCCCAAGAAACACACACACACACCCCACCGCCCCCACACACACACCCCACCACCCCCCCACACACAGATCCATTATTGATATGCCTGGGACCAGCGTACTTTTGATTTTTGATTTTTTCATAATTTTGGAATATTTGCATTGTATATTTATTAATTAAGTAGGCTGAATCCAAAACCTGAAATCTCAAATACTCCCATGAGCATTTCCCCCACGTATCCTGTTAGTGTTCAAACAGTTTCAGATTTTAGAACATTTCAGATTTTGTCTTTTGGGATTCAGGATGCTAAACCTCTTTCTCTCTCTCTCTCCCTCTCCCTCTTTCTGTGTGTATACATGTGCACATCTTCACTTGATTATTACTGTTTTACTTTTATTTTTCAGGTGAGTAAGCAAACCTGTATAATGTTATATACTTACTGAGTCAGTCATTCCATTTAAAAGCTGTTGACCAAGGGTTTTAATTCAGATTTCCTAATACACATGACAAATTTTAGCTTAAACATTATTTTTCTTCTTTCAGCAAACATAGAACACCTAGTTAACACACACACAGATAACCATTTTTCTTCATATCAAAGGAATAAATTCTCAAATAATTATCAGATAAGACATCAGTCTTCAATCAAATACAGTGAAGTTGCATTATAATTGCATTTTACCTGTAATAATTAGATTATGAAATAATACTCCCCCCCACACATATTACATACACAGAAGGGACAGAAAATACATTTTAAATGGTGCAGTTTACTTTATTCAACATTCCACACAATAAACAAATAAATGAAGAAAATGTTCCAGAATGACCTTGACACTAGCATGTAAAGTTACTTTTCCATTACTTGGCTTTAGATCCTACATATGTCCCACAGTGTGAACTGATCGCCATATTGAGCGGGTTTCTGGTATAGTCATACATCATATAACTACATTTTGTATACAACAGTGGTCACATAAGATTATAATGGAGCTGAAAAATTTCCACTGCCTGGTGATGTCAGAGCTGCTCTAAGATCATAGCAGAACATATTACTCACATGCTTATGATGACACTGGTGTAAACAGACCTACTATGCTGCCAGACTTTATTTTATTTTATTTTGTTTATTTATTTATTTATTTATTTTTATGGAGTCTCTCTCTGTCACCCAGGCTGAAGTGCAATAGCTGGATCTTGGCTTACTGCAACCTGTGCCTCCTGGGTTCAACAATATTCCTGCCTCAGTCTGCAGAGTAGCTGGGATTATAGGCACCTGCCATCATGCCTGGCTAAGTTTTGTATTTTTGTAGAGACGGGGTTTTTCAACATGTTGGCCAGGCTGGTCTTGAACTCCTGACCTCAGGTAATCTGCCTGCCTCAGACTCTCAAAGTGCTGGGATTATAGGCATGAGCCACCATGCCTGGCCAATGCTGCCAGTCTTCTAAAAGCATAGTGCATACAATTATAGGTAGTATGTAACACTTGATATTAAGCAACTATCCAACATTATTGGTTTGTAAAGGCAGAGAAAGGAAGTTGTCAGACTAGTTATTATACAGGAAAAGATAATAAACTTTAGTATTTTGACTATAGAAGAGCCCATCCTTTGTTCTTTTATAAGTCACTATGAAAAAATGTCTAGGCTTCCAAATATTCCTAAGCCTTATCTTTAAAAATGATATCATTGATCACATTCAGTTGTAAGTAACATTAAGAAAATATTATATTGGTGCAAATATAACTGTGGCTTTTGCCATTGAAAGTACCATGAAAAATATTTTTTCTTCTATTCAACAATTAATTTGGAGGTGAAATATTGATAGTAATGGTTCAGCTATTCAGCAGCATCATAAAGATCCCAGGATGGTCTTATCTTTCTACTCCACAATCCTCTGAACATTTTGGCCTTTTATTCTTAAGTTTGCTGCCCCATGCTTACAAGAAGGCTGCCACAGCTCCAGACTGCAAGACCTCATTCTAAGACAAGGATATAAGCCACAGTCGTAAGAAAACTTCTCATAAAGGTTTCCTCTTTGTAAAATTATCTTTCCACAAAAAATCTTAGCAGATTTCTTCTTTATCACTTTCAGGAGACATAGATAATGACCACTCCCTAAATGAAGAGTTTTAGGCCCACTTTCTGTAAGATAAAATGATTTCTGCTATCAAGCAGAAATGATGCTTTAAGAAAATTAAGATACTGTTAGCAGGCAAGTGGTAGGTTAGCAACCACTGTGACTGCCACATAAATCTACACACACACACAAACACACACACAACACACACACACACACATTTTACACTCCAGAAAGAAGCAGATTCACAGGAAAACAGTCACCTTTCTTCACACTAGCTTCTTACTTATTTGTTTCTAAAACATAGAATGCTAGTAAATCACAGTTAATGCTTCTTTGATCAGTTTTAAGTACATATCTTATTTTTCGAGGTAATTGTTATATCCTTCCACATCCCACAAATAAATAAGGAAAATGAAGAGCAAAGAGAAAAGGCATGCAGGGGAATAAAATGAAGAATACATAAAATGCATGTCAGTATGCTAATCTTTT
Organism: Sapajus apella; assembly: GCF_009761245.1. NCBI lineage: Eukaryota > Metazoa > Chordata > Mammalia > Primates > Cebidae > Sapajus > Sapajus apella. Next base: position 20,725,788 of record NW_022436945.1, read on the forward strand.
CTTGAAAGTTGATCAGGATGTTGCTCTAAGCTTCTTGGCAACTGACAGGAAGAAGGAAATAGATCAAGTCTAGATGTTTATAATATCGGTAATACAAAAATGAACTACTGGCTCAAAGGAAACATGACTACTCTGCAAAAGTCCAGAAGCACCTTCCGTGAGGGTGCTAATAAAAAGGATGTCTAACCCAGTGAAACGTGGTTTCACTAAATGAATTGCCCCGTCTTTCATCAGCAAATTCTTATGAGCTCCTTTAATTTGGGCAATAGCATATTACCTAAGTGTAATTCAGCAAACATAATACTTGGTCAGGGGCCATAGACCTGGTAAATCCAGAAACAGGATAGAACCACTTGGAATAAATTAATCTTCCTCCTCTCCTTTGCACATTTAACATTATGGATGAGAATAATAGACACAGGAAATGTACAAGCAAATCTGTGTGGACTCCCAGTTGGCAACACATTTGGTCAGTTTGGGCAGCTTTATTGCTTCTATAGTTCTCAAGGTCTCAACAAGCTAATATTTTTTTAGTTCTGTGCTGGTGGGATTTCAGAACCCACAAAAGAATGCTTAAAAAACATATTTGAGACAGAACACAGACCATAGATTCAAATATTATCAGAACAAACTAGGGTTGTCATCTAACTTACAATTTTTAAAAATTTACTTTCTTGTTAATATTTCCTAAAAATCAAAGATTTCAGTGAGGTGTGGTGGCTCACACCTGCAGTGTCAGCGCTTTGGAAGGCCAAGGCGGGTGGATCATGAGATCAGGAGTTCTAGACCAGCCTAGCAAAGACAGTGAAACCCCATTTCTACTAAAAATACAAAAAAAATTAGCCAGGCGTGGTGGTACGCGCCTGTAATCCCAACTACTCGGGAGGCTGAGGCAGAGAATTGATTCAACCCAGGAAGTGGAGGTTGCAGTGAGCCGAAATCAGGTCGCTAGGCTCTCCAGCTTGGGGGACAGAGTGAAACTCTGTTTAAAAAAAAAAAAAAAAATCAAATATTTCAGTCAGAAATACCCTGCTGAGTAATGTGTCAAAAGATTACCTTTGGTCCTGACCACTGACTTTTATGTCTATAAGTAATTAAATATTTAGGGAGTTAATTTATTTCCAACCATTAATTTTCATCTCAGGTTAAGTAGTTTGTCTGTTTGACTTCATGTCAAATTATCAGAACCTGAATTTAGACATCGCTTAACAAAAGATAAAAATCTTAAGGGTCCAGAGGCTCTAATTCTTCTTCTCTGCTTCAGAGGTGATGTTTCAGGCTGTAGAAAGAACATCTTTTATATACAACCTTTGGACCTTCCATGAAACATGTCAAGACAAAAACAGATATCATTTATAAGACTAGAGAGAGATCCTATTGTTTTTTGAAATAGCATTTATTTTCATATAATAAATGTATGATATCTAACACTTTTAAATGATCTTTAAGTTTTAAATTTGTTTATTTGTAAGGATTCTTCCTTTGAAAAATGTCAATTGTTCATTTCACCATACAATAAACTCAACTTTGTAAAATTAAAACATTGTCAAGTCTTCTGCTTATCTCCAAATTCACCTGGAAAACACTAAAAAAAAAAATTGAACACTTTAGATAAGATCTATGATTTGGTTAGCTTAGTAATTTAGATAAGTGAATAGAGGCATGCATATTACTCTCAAAAGGTCACCGAAATTGCAGGTGCAAAAATGCAGGTGCAAATAATTAACTTCTTGAGCAAGCTATTGGCTGATTGCAGGTGCAATTAGTGAAACAGGAAAAAAGAAGGGATGGAGTCTGGTTGAAATTTAAACTCAAATTGTGAGTTTTTGAACTACATTGTAGACACTTAAGCTTGATAAAATTTGGCTTTTGTAGCATTTGTGTATTTTTTAATAGTAAAGGAAAAAATATTGTTTAAAAAATATCATGGCTTTTGTTTACAGTCTTCCTTTCAAATAAACTTTTAATTCCTTGAGAACAATGTCTCTCTATACCTGATCATAAGGCACATCGAAAAAAGAATAAAATTTCACACCTGGATTACTGCTTAAAACCATGTTGAGAAATTCAGACTCAGCAGACAAGACTCATTTCTCACTTTTCCCAACCTTCTATAGTCAACTATTCGTTTTTCCAAATGAAAATAACAATATAGGGACTTCCTAAAACAGCATAGCTGTGTAAATGGTTATCTATCCCCTTTCCTTCTCAGTATTAAGAAAAATGATTTTAAACAAAAATAGAAAAAAATACAAAATTCACAGACTTCAAAACAGAGTAAAGCCTACTAAAAACAGCTGAGTAGGGCAAAATGTGGAGCAAGAGGAAATAAAAGTGAATTAAAAACATGAAGCATGGGGAGAGGTCCAAGTGCTGGCAGATCTGAGAATATGCCAGTGAAACATACTTTCTGAATTTGAGGGCGTGATCATGAAGTGAAAACGCTAAATCTCATGTGGACAATAATAGCAGACGAAATGGAGGTGAAGAGGATTGGAAGGAAAAGGCTTCCTGTGTACAAAGTAATAGGAAAAGAGGCAGCAGAGCTATGCACAATATAGCAAAGTAATATTTGCAAGATGCTTCTTTGGCAAACCAAAAGGAGCTTGGTTTTGGGAAGTCTGGAAGGTGACCCTGGTGTTCTGCTTTCCATACACTTCATGGAATTCTTCTGAAAAGGGCTAGTCAAGCAAAAGACAATTCAGTTAATGAAGAGTATTAAGAAAAGTAAGTGTTGCGGGACTTTTCCTTAGTTCGGCTAAAGACGGGTGTCTTTGTCCCATGGCCATGAAAATTCAGGCTCACAGACAATTTGAATGGTGAATGAGACTGGGTTTTATTGGGTGAAAAGGAAGAAAAGCGGGTAACAGGGACTCTCATAAGGCCAGGGTCTCTCCACTAGAGCACTTCCTGCCAGTAGCTTGAATCCCAGTTTCCATACATAGGAAGAAGAGGCACCAGTTTCCTCCCTGCTGCAAGCATCCTGAACTTCGTGAGGCTCCACTTCAGTGGGCAGGCTGGTTGGAGTTTCTCAACAATAATAACGAAAGAAGAATTTTAACAGGGAAAGTTAAAGCTAGCCTATTTCTCTACATCAAGATACAACTAATAATAACAGAGAAGTAATATCTATGTGACACTTAAGGAGAAAGCGTATGAACTGAAAACTTTATATTCAGCCAAAGTCTTTCCAGGAATAGTGAACATAGTTTTTTTGTTTTGTTTTATTTTTATTTTTTGAGACAGAGCCTTGCTCTGTCTCAAAAAAAAAAAAAAAAATAAAGCCTGGTGTGCAGTGGTGCAATCTCAGCTCACTACAACCTCCACCTCCCAGGTTCAAGCAATTCTCTGCCTTAGTCTCCTGAGTAGCTGGGATTACAGGCATTGGCCACCACACAAAGCTAATTTTGTATTTTTAATAAAGATGGAGTTTTTACTAAAATATGGTCTTTTTACTAAAAGACCAATATCTTGGCCAGGCTGGTCTTGAATTTCCAACCTTGTGATCCACCTGCTTTGGACTCCCAAAGTGCTGGGATTACAGTTGTGAGCCACTGCACCCAGCCTGTGAACATGGTTTTATGTCAATAAGTAATACCCAAGAATCCAAGGAAGAGTTTACATTTGAGCCACACTTCAGTAAATTAGTAGAGAAATGAATTTAAATAGCCAGGAAAGAACTGGAGAAACTATAGTAAAAGTTCTGGCAGCAGATATTAAATATATTTAACAGAATATCTTAGACTACAATAAATGCAATGGAACAAAATATGAATCGCATATACCTTATCAATGAGCATTTATGAACACCTCTACCCAGGGCATTATTCTCATCCATGTACTTCTTACCTCTCAGTACTGGTAACTGCTATATTAAGCAGTAATTTTGTTGAAAATCACCTTGACTTCATCTATGTCAAAAGGTGTTCTGGTAATCTAGCACATACTACTATGATAATAGGGTAGCCTGGAAGGTCATACCTGGGTTATACAGGCAATACTCATTAAGGATTCTAAGAAAAAACGTTCTTTTTTTTTTTAGTTGGGTTTTATTTTTGTTTGTTTGTTTGTTTGTTTGTTTGTTTTTGTAAGAGATTACTAAAGAGGAGAATTGCAGGCCAGATGAGAGAAAATATAATTAATAGCAGGTGTAATTTTGGTGTGTTTATTAGTCCGTTTCACGCTGCTGAAAAAGATATACCTGAGTTGGGTAATTTGTAAAGGAAAAGAGGTTTAACGGAGTCACAGTTCCACGTGGCTGGGGAGGCAGAAGGTAAAGGGCACATCTTACATGGTAGCAGACAAGAGAGAATTTGTGCAGGGAAACTCCTCCTTATAAAACCATCAGATCTTATGAGACCTATTCACTATCATAAGAACAGAATCAGAAAGACCCACACCCATGATTTGACTATCTCCCACTGGGTATCTCACGCAACACATGGGAATTATGGGAGCTACTATTCAAGACGAGATTTCAGTGGGGACACAGCCAAACTGTATCAGTGTGAACATCAAATTAAACCAGTTGGTCTCATTCAGTCTAATATTCAATGCATTGGCAATCTGTTGGTACATCTCAGGACACTGGCCTTAATAGGATCCTTATAACCTGAAAAAGCAGCAGATTACCTTCCCAATGACTCATATTAATAGAAAGCCTTCATAATAAAATATGGTTTCACAGTGATTTTAATCTATTATGCCTAGGTCTACTCTTTGGCCTCCCCAGAAGACCCTCCACAGAATAAATCTTCAAATATTCAAAGGATTCTCATGTTTTTTCTTTTCCCAGCTGATATCCTGCATCTTTCCTTTCTTTGCTCTACTTTCTTTTCGTTTTAATTTCTGAAAAATGAGTTTCACTAATTTTGCAAACTTGTGAACGCATATATCCTTCCATTTAATGAAATTTGATTGGTTCTATTTTTGCTAATTTGGCTTCAGAGAAATTTTATATTGCAATTTTATAGAACCATGAAAAACTACTTTATGTGAAAAAATACTAATGTATTTATGCATGCCTTTGTAATAAAACTAATTTCCATTTGTATGCTTTAAACATATGTCAAAGACCAGATTAGTAGAAATATTATCACTGTAGCTTATTATCCACTTAGATGCTTGAAATTTGCAGCCAATTAACAAAATAGAAAGCAAAACAACTCTATAGGTCTAAGTATGCTTTAAAATCAAGAAACAAAGAAGTACAGCTGTCACCAGCTTACAGCTAGTAGAAAGAAACATTAATGAAGAGGTATTTTATTATAAGCAGATCTTGGAAATGCTTTTAAAATTGAATTTATAAAAGACAGGAATCATGTTATTAGATTTAGAAATTTTACAATAAAATCATCTATTATACATTTTAATGTATCCTTAGTTCTTCTTCTAGATTACATGGTATATGTTTTTAAAAATCATTTCTGTACTTTGAAATGTCTACTTTTAATGTCTTAAGGTTATCAATAGTTTTACATTAGATGCAGTTCTTCTAAAAGTAAATTGTATTTATGGGAAACGAGAAAGCTACCCTGTGACATGAAATGCCTGGGCATTGACAGTTAAGCCCTACAAAGCGAAGAATTCCTTATTCCTAAGGGTGTGGTACCAGCTAGTCAGCTGGTCAGAAGCCTGGCTGGAGGCCAGAGATTTTCAAAGAGAAAGGGAAACAAAGAGACACTACTCGACTTTATAGTCAGATAAACAATACAGTACATCCTGCTGTCTCCAGTGGTTCTTTTTCCTTTTGCTTTTTTTTTAACTCATACCCAAAAAACTAAGAAAGAAAACAAAAACCTCTTTAAAAAGCTTCCACAGCTTATCATTGGGAAATCTTTTCGGAAAATTAATTAGATTCATTGACCTGAGTCTTAATCCTTTACTGGATCAAATTACATTATTATGACATTTAAACACAGGTAAAAGAATTTCTTTCTTTATTTCAAAGTTAACATACACTATGAAATGGTATTCAAAAGAACACACAACTTACCAAACAAGTTTTAGTGCTTGGAATATTTGAAACAATTTAATTCCTCAAATAAATTTTTGGATAAATGGATGGGTAAATGAATGAAAAAATGAGTGAATCAACATTTCCCAAGAATAATTTTGATTTTTTTCATAACTGATTAATCTGTATAGATTAGAACTGGGGGCAGTGGCTCACACCTGTAATCCCAGCACTTCAAGAGGTAGAGTTGGACAGATGACCTGAGGTCAGGAGTTTGAGACCAGCCTGGCAAACATGGTGAAACCTCATCTCTACTAAAAACAAAAATTTTCCTAGTGAGGTGAAAGCACTGGACACTTAAATATTGACTATGGCTTTAAATAATTGTATATATTAAATTTTCCACCTTTTCTCACATAAACAGAAGTATAGTGTAAAGAAATTGCAAAAGAGATAAGGTAAGGTGATCTAAGGCAATCACAAAGATGGTGTTGTGATATGAAATTTTAACAATATAGTAATTTTAAACAAAAGAATAAGGTAAACTGTAAAGCTATGGTGCTATAAGACGCCTAGCATTGTAGTCAAGATGTCTTTTTAGTAGGATAAGGAGAGAGATGATAGGAACTCAAGAAAAATAAAAAACAAGGGGGAAAGAAATTGCTTTGGCTTGGGGAGACTTGGAAAAATACACCAATACAGTATCATGATAATCCTGAGTATGGAGATAGCAAAAGTTGTGGGATATTTCACTGATATGTACTAAAGGACATTTATAGCAGTCACTCTTAAATATTCTGATATGAAAATGGATGGCATTTATATAGCTGGACAAAAAAGACAAAGCCAGGCTTTTGACCTTGTATAGATTCACACTTATTCTCATTACTGAACCCTCGGTGCAAAGTCAAAGAGGACACAAAATTATTTTTAATGATCTAGGAGACAAAAAGGCAATCAGTAGCCATCTCTCAGGGAATTTATAAATTTAAGGAGGAGTTTATAAATATTTAATCTCTGCAAGTTTTTGGTTTTTTGGTTTTGACATGGAGTCTGCCTCTTTTGCCAAGGCTGTGGTGTGATCTCGGCTCACTGCAATCGTCTCTTGAGTTCAAGTGATTCTCCTGCCTCAGCCTCCTGAGTAGCTGGGACTATAGGCGTGCACTGCCTCACTCAGCTATTTTATTTTTGTATTTTTAGTAGAGATGAGGTTTCACCATGTTTGCCAGGCTGGTCTCAAACTCCTGACCTCAGGTCATCTGTCCAACTCTACCTCTTGAAGTGCTGGGATTACAGGTGTGAGCCACTGCCCCCAGCCCTAATCTATACAGATTAATCAGTTATGAAAAAAATCAAAGTTATTCTTGGGAAATGTTGATTCACTCATTTTTTTCATTCATTTACTGATCAATTTATCCAAAAATTTATTTGAGGAGTTAAATTATTTCAAATATTCCAAGCAGTAGAACTTGTTTGGTAAGTTGTGTGTTCTTTTGAATACCATTTCATAGTGTATGTTAACTTTGAAATAAATAAAGAAATTGCTTTACCTGTGTTTAAATGTCATAATAATGTAATTTGATCCAGTAAAGGATTAAGACTCAAGTCAATGAATCTAATTAATTTTCCTAGCAAGGTGAAGGCACTGGACACTTAAATATTGACTATGGCTTTAAATAATTGTATACATTAAATTTTCCACTTTTTCTCACATAAACAGAAGTATAGTGTAAAGAAATTGCAAAAGAGATAAGGTAAGGTCATCTAAGGCAATCACAAAGATGGTGTTGTGATATGAAATTTTAACAATATAGTAATTTTAAACAAAAGAATAAGGTAAACTGTAAAGCTATGGTGCTATAAAATCGCCCGGCACTGTAGTCAATATACTAGAATTCTATAGTAATTCTACTTATACAACAACATCTGTTGCTTTCTTAGTCCTTTTATAGAGTTCCATTTAATAAAATAGCACTTTTAATAATAATAAAAGGAAGAAAGTCCTTTCTTAGCCCTTTAGTAATGTTTGTTTAATAATAATAAAGATCGCCCCCAAGTGTGAGCTGGGCAAAAAATGTGCCCAGTTAGTGAATATATTTCTTAGATTCTTTTGCACAGAGCTACATACACCATGTGACTACCTTCTGGCCAAAGAAATGTGGGAAGTGACAGATAATTGGTATCCAGTTTCCAATTCTTTATTTTCCTCTCCCATTGGCTGGGAGTCGGTGACAACTGGAGAATCTACCTTGAACTCAGAAATGAATGCTATAAGTTAAAGATGGCAGAACCCATAAAACAACCCTGGACCACACCTCTGTTTTGTTATCTCAAAGAGAACTTATTCCAATCATTCTATTTTGGTTTCCCTGTTATTAGAGCTCGGTGTATCCCTTAACTAATGTGAAACTCAACTCTACATTACCTAGTTTTTGGAATGTAGAAAAAATTATTTCATTTCTTTGGGTTTCAGTGGGCTAGATGTACTGTGAGGATTTTTCCAGCTCTGAATGTTGGTGAGCTTAAAACTGTAGTTGGTTATGCTACTATATAAAGCCACCGGTATTTTTTTTTTTTTTTTACCACAGCAGCCCCATCCTCACATTACCTGGAGGATCAAATTAATTTGGTAAGATAATTGCATTATTTTTTGGTAAGCTAAAGTTCCACTTCAAAGTCTACTCTTTCCAGCCCTCACTGCCTAAGGCCGACTCTTCGAAGCTGTATGACATTACCATACTCCAGGTTATAACCCTTAATTGCCCCTTCACCTACATAAAATGGGTGACAAGAATAGGAAAAGATCCAGAAAAAAAAAAGCAAACTAAAGAAGAAGAAATGTTAGTGGAGAAATATAGAGAAAACAGTAGACAGTAAGCCCTTTTTTCCTTGGAAATGAGAGCAAACAAAAAGAAAATTTAAAACTTGTAGAGAATGTCTGGTCTGACACACTTAAGAAAGAGCAAATTCACAGTGGATGGCTGAACATATTGTTCATTTTCAATAGAGCTGTTAGAGACTATTGAGACCAACTGATTACAGTATATTACTAATGAGGCCGAGGTTCAATCCCCATGTGGGGCCACTTTACTGTGCCCTATTCCAGACCCACACAGCTTGCCCCTAACTTTGGCCAGCTGTCTCCAAAATGCATGCTCTTTGTCACAAATGGGACCAGGTGTATATGGATCCATGGAAATTTCTTCTCACCACCAGGAGAAATTCTCAAGACAGATGGTGGGTCAGTAATGTCACTTGAGCGTATGAAGGACGACATGTGTTCTGGTGCTGAAAAGTAAAGTGGAGATTTGTCAGTTATACAATTGTACGGTAATTGAATATTTGAGCCAGAAGTCCAATTAAGTTTAGTTTAGACAGTCAACATGAGGGTTTATGTCATTTACTAGAGGAACTACTACTTCAAGGTCTCAAACTGAAGTGACTTTGATAATCCAAGAGAGACTCTGTGCTTGTGTGTAACAGTTGGGAGTGGTAGAAATGGTGATAAATCAGACAGTTCATGCTCCATCTAATGTGACAGAAAAATACAGTACCAAGTGTACATTTACCAACCTACTGAAATATATGGGCCTCATATCCAGAGGAATGAAAAAACACATTGTGGATAGGCCTTAAGCGCCTGACGATACAACAAAATATATTGATTTTATGAAAAACAATTATAATACTTTGTACTTTTTATTGCTATTATGTGTTTTAATATATATCCCGTCACTAGATTTTGAGTTCCACAAAGAAAGCACAATGCCTTGTCTATTCTTTCAATACCAGAGTGTAATATAGCACATAACATCTCATATACAAATGGTGAAAGTTATTCTATGCATGGCTATAATGTAAACACTAAATGTGTAACAGTCTCAATTGTCTATAATATCAATGTCACTTGCATAAACATATTTAAGTTCAAGTGTATTAAGAGTTTATTAGTATAAATAGATATAATCAGATATACAAAAGCATATTCTCAGTAGAGGATACAAAAGTAAAAGTACATTTAATCTATATGAATTACAACAGTGGAAAAAGAAATCTTCAGTCTTTAACTAGACTTTATTGTGGTAGTGAAATTAACTTCAGTTTTTGGTGTACATTAAACAGAACCATTAGGAAAACTATTTGCTTAGTTGCTGGATTTTATGCAAACGAAAGCAGATGAGGATAAAACAGACATAAACAGTAATTAAATTACACAGAAATTTCGGAATGAAATAAAACAATTCTTTACAGTTTCTAGGTAATGGCAAAAGTGTTTCTGGAAAGAAAAGCATAATTAACAGCAGTGTTAAAGCTTTGCTTTACATTCATTTGGCAATTGAGTCTACTAAGTTGAAAGCTGTTAAGTCGAGTATTTGAGTTTCATATTAATTTGCATTTCACTTGACTGCTTTTTAGTGTTTGTACGCATGAAACAGGTCTGGGTTCAACATAACAAATTACTGTTTAAAATAAAAAATTACTACCCAAGCAGCTCTGTGTTTCTGCTGGGTTTATCATGCTATGACAAAAAAAAAAAAAAAAAAATTAAAATAAAAAAGAAGAAAGAAAAAAGAAGTGTTGATTCTTTAGAGGCATTTCAGCACCAGATCTGCACTATCAAAAATAGTCTTCAAACATAGTTAGACTTATCTAGAAATTCAGCAGTTTGCAAACAAGTGCACTAGGGAGTAGTTTTTCACACTGCAATATTTTTGCTACACATCAGCAAGTCCTTGAGGAGAGCCTGCTGGCTCCAAAGGACTGCAGTTTGCTGTTGCAATAGCAGAGCAATACTATTTAGCCAGTGCTAACAGGGAAGCAATGATATGATTGCTCTTTATAGTGGCAACTACATTTGACGAAGAATGGTATAGCCACTGGGATCGCAAAGCGTGACTTTGTTTTAATATTTTTTAGTATTATTTTTTGGAAGTGTTAAGTATACATGTCACCTATTTGTTTCATGGGCATTGATCACAAATATGGAATGAAGGCTACTCATTTCCAAAACCAATTAATCCTATTGTGTTTATGTGTTTTTGTGCTTGTGAATTTGTGATGCGGTTTGGCTGTGTCCCCACCCAAATCTCAACTTGAATTGTAACTCCCATGATTCCTACCTGTAGTGGGAGGGAACCAGTGGGAGGTAACTGAATCATGGGTGCAGGATTTTCCCATGCTGACCTCATGATGGTGAATAAGTCTCATGAGATCTGATGGGTTTATAAAGGGGAGTTCCCCTGCACAGGATCTCTCACCTGCTGCAATGCAAGACGTGACTTTGTTCCTCCTTTGCCTTCTGCCATAATTGTGAGGCCTCCCTGGCCATGTGGAACTGTGAGTCCATTAAAACTCTTTCCTTTATAAATTACGCAGTCTCTGGTATGTTTGTATTGGCAGCATGAGAATAGAGTAATACAATTTGTGTTTATGCAGATGTGTGTATTTATTATCAACTGTATTATGGTTAACAATTGGCAGTAGTTAAATTAGAAGCATAGATAATCTTGCTATTGGTAAGGGTGTTCTTGCTTGGCTCTATTAGTTTTCTGCACTGTGGAAAACTGTGTTATTTCAAGTAGCTTACAAGGACAGAAAAAAACCAAAAATGTGTTATTTCATAATCTTGAAGTTATTAAAATATTTCAGCTTGCTTCCTCCCATATCAGCTTCCTTCTATATGTTAACATGGTTTTCGGTAATTATATGCTAATCTAATTAGTTCATATGCCTATGATGTAAGTGAAAATATTTTAATGTTGCTTGATGCCTGACCCTCTTATTTTAATATTCTTACATTTTTCACTGAAAACCTGAAAGAGGACAGATATGTAAAACAACACAGCTTTAATAAGCAAGAGGATAGCAACTCTTTATTGAAGGAGCTTTCCTATTGGCAGCCATCCAGATGGCAAATAAAGCTGTTTAAATATTTGCTCATTAGTGAAATGAAATGATATCAGTTTAATTCATTCCCATTTCATGTTTCCAGAGCTTCAAAGCAACTTTATAATACACACTCTAAAGGTTTCTCTGGAGCTCTTGTGCTGTGATTCATTTTCTTTTTCTGTCTAACTAGATATAAATTAATGAAGTTATACAGAATAAGGTGTTGGGGCTTCTCCTAAAATCTTCCTAGTCATATGTTAGAGAGTTCTGCTGTAAATTTTAGTGACTGCAAAAATCACACAACATGCGCCCTTAGCAGGACTCAGGGACTGAGATATGTTAATGAAAGATACTGAAGATGTCAGGTTTCTGATGTATTCCAGCACTATTTAGGGAGACTCAGGGCCTATCGCCCTGGTAGAAGCTGCTGTGTAACCCTAGGTTATCTTGAGACATTCAGACAGGGAGATAAAATGCATATTAATCCCTAAGGATAAACAGTCTTTCCTGTTGTATTGGATAAGCATTTGTTTTGTCAGATTTAGCCTAATTGTGGGCAAATTGAGAGAAATTAGTGTTGAATTATTGTGGGTTGGAAAGAAAAAAGGGAAACTATAAGACTGGTAGATCGTGTCTACTGCATTTTGATTATACATACAGTTCTGTCCTCTAATCCACCTTTACTGCGATATCTGCATCTAGGTGGCCATTAATAAACTTGACATTTTCATTCTCTTCTCCTTTTGGCCTAGGATTTGCCATGGGGAACCTAGAGACCAAGAGAGTGAGTAATTGACATCTCCAAATTCCAACAGGAGTCAGGATGTTTCATGTTAAGTTCCTTCATGTTAAAGAGTCTCTATTATTTCTGTATTATTTCCTACATAATGTCCAACACTATATTAAGTAAAATAAATATTATGTACTTATTTGTTGAATGAGTAAAAACTATGAGGTTTTTACTTTATATTGCCTGAAATTGCCTTTTATTGTTTTTATGATTTTCTAAAAAGAAACATAGCTGAAATCAGATCATAAACCTTTAGAGGAAGTGGAGTAAAAGAGTTGTATTTACTCAACCATATTCTGGGCCCCAATCCCATGTATCACCTGCTTTTACAATGTTTCCAACAAAACCAAATAAATAACTTGTTACAATACAGGAACAACATTAGCCTTGGGGTATCACCACAGGACATTGCTACTTCCAGCAAAAGGCAAGATTTGGAACAGAAATCCAAACAATTATCCATTCATTTTGAATGTGACCCTAATGATTCTGCTACGCATTCTGCTAAGAGAAAAGGTTAGATGACTCTTACTTTTTCTTTCAATTATGATTTTTGCACAATGATAAATTTAGAGCCAAGGGGATTTTTGAAATGCTGGCTAAATTCCCATGAAAACAATATATATTTTTAAAAATGTGTTGAAATGACTCTAGAAGCTGTGCCCACTTTCATAAGATTAATTTTTTAAACATACAATTGATAAATGCTCTTTCAGTTTCTCAAGTACTACTCGAATGTTTTCAGTGGTTTAGATCCATATTAACTTTTATGTTACACATGTCAATAATATTCTGTTTTTCACGAAGTCTACTGCCTAATTATTGTCAATTTTCTTTCTCAATATAAACTTAAGGATATTTTTAAAACAAAGATTTGTGTGTTTATTTATTTATTTATTTTTTGAAACAGTGTCTCTGTCACCTAGGCTGGGGGTTGCAGTGACACCATCTCAGCTCACTGCAACCTCCACCTCCCAGGTTCAAGCCATTCTCCTGCCTCAGCTTCCTGAGTAGCTGGCATTACAGGTACCCACCACCATGCCTCACTAATTTTTGTATTTTTGGTACAGATGGGGTTCTACCATGTTGACCAGGCTAGTTTTGAACTCCTGACCTCAAGTGATCTACCCACTGCAGCCTCCCAAAGTGCTGGGATTACAGGCGTGAGCTACTATGCTTGGCCTAAAGTGTTTTTCTTAATACCGAATTCATATCCTTCACAGATCATGGAGGTTCCCCCTCATCTCCTGTGAGAATTTGTTTCACAGGTGAGTTTTGATCTGGTAAATTTTTCTGTAATTTCTATATTGCTCACTGTGGTAGCCATCTCAAAAATGGCCACAAGTGATAATGACCTTCTCATTTTACCCCCTTGTGTAGTTCCCTGAAAAACTACCAAGAATGGGCTATGTGGCCAGGTGCAGTGGCTCACACCTGTAATTCCAGCCCTTTGGGAGTCTGAGACGGGCAGATTACTTGAGGTCAGGAGTTCGAGACCAGCCTGGCCAACATGGTGAAATGCCATCTCTACTAAAAAAAATACAAAAAGTAGCTGGGTGTAGTGGTCCATGCCTGTAATCCCAGCTACTTGCGAGGCTGAAGCAGGAGAATCGCTTGAAACCGGGAGATAGAGGTTGCGGTGAGCAGAGATTGCACCACTGTACTCCAGCCTGGGTGACAGAGTGAGACTCCATCTTAAAACAAACAAACAAACCCCCAAAACAAACAAGCAAACAAAAAAATTGGGCTATATAACTAATAGGATATGGACAAAAGCAAAGAAATTGCTACTTCTGCTCTCTTTTCTTAGATTGCTCACTTAAGGGGAAATCAACCACCACATTATGCATTTCTACCGTAAAAATGCACATGGTGAGAAACCAAGGCCTCCTTCTGATATGCAGAAGCCACTTGCTGGTCATGTGAGTAAGCCATCATAGAGATGGGTCCATGTGTGTAACTGTTATCATATGCCTGTCCCACTGCTGTATTTTGAGAGCAGGAAACTCATTTCTTGAGTGTCACAGGCTTGCAGATGAAGAATTTTGCTCCTGGATAAGTTACACCCAGAGCCTCACTCATATCCAATTTAGATAATGTACATAAGAATTGGAAATTTTGAACTGATAAGATCTTGGATTTTGAATTGAAGCTGTAATGGATTGAGACTTTTGGGAATCCTGAAGTGGGGTGAATATATTTTGCATGTAGGACATATATGAATAATTGGGGGGTTAGAAGTGTACTGCCATAGGCACCCCCACATACACACACAAGAGGTCCACTTTTTATTCCCCAAAACTTGTGAATATTTTACCTTACCTGGCAAAGAAAAGAAGAGAAAGGAACTTGGCAGATGTAATTAGGTTAAGGGTGTTGAGGTTGGTAGATTCTTTGGGTAAACCTGCTGTAATCACAAGATTCCTTATAAGAGCAGAAAGGCAGTACATTAGAGTCCAGAAAGAGATTTCAAGATCCTATCCTACTGTCTTTGATGTTGTAGGAAGAGGCCACTAAGCCAGAGAATGCAGGTGACCTCTAGAAGCTGGAAAAAGCAAGAAAACAGATTTTGTCCAAGAGCATCTAGAAAGAGAAGAATAAAATACAATTTACCATAGAATGCATTGCACCATTACTTAAATTGTTATTTTAAATTATGTTTTAACCTTTTTTGCTTATTAGTTGTTTGAGATTAGGAATCTTGTGCTAATTACACCTCCATCATCATTGGATCCAGCTGGTATTCAATCAATAAATACTTGTTGATTGAACTGGTTGTCAATTTCACTTTTTTCTTTGTTTTTTTTTTTTATTTAGGTGTAATTGACATGAAAGAAAATGCACAAGTTTTGACTTTTTGTTTTTTTTCATTGAGGTATAATTTACATAAAATAACATGCATAGATTTTAATGGTTCATTTCAATGAATTTGTCAAATGTATATAGCAAAGTAATCACTGTGCAAAACAAGATACAAAATATTTCTACAATCCCAAAAGATTTCCTTGTGTACTGTACAGTCATTCCCATTCTCCAAGAAGCAATTATTTTCAGATTTCTTTTACTCAACGAAGTGTTTATTACCAGTTGTATCTCATGGTAAGATTATATAATCACGCAAATTATTTGTCTGTTCTCAAATTGTTAGATGTTTGTTTAGCAGTATCAAGAATTGATTACATTATCAGGAACAGTGCTCCAAAGTATTTGTCACTTTTTATATCCTCGCCAGCAACATATGAGAGTTCCAATATGATCTATATCTTTGCCAGTATTTGGTATCGTCAGACGTTTTGATTTTAGCTATTCAAATGCAAATGAAATGATCTCTCATTGTTGTTTTAGTTTTCATTTTACTGATTGCTATAGTTTAGATGTTTGCCCACTCCAAATCCCATGTTAAAATTTAATCTCCAATATCGGAAGTGGGCCTAATATTTGGTTCATGGGAATTGATACCTCACTAATAGATTAATGCTCTTCTAGGGGGAGGGTGAGTGAGTTTACCCTCTATGAGTTTTTGTGAAAATTGGTCATTTAAAAAAACCTGGTACCTTCCCCTTCTCCTCTTGTTTCCACTCTGGTCATGTGATCTCTACATACCAGCTCCCCTTGACCTTCTGCCGTAAGTGAAAACAGCCTGAGGCCCTCACCAGAAGCAGATGCTGGCCTCATGTTTCTTGTACAGCCTGTAGAACTGTGAGCCACCTCTTTCCTTTATAAATTACCCAACCTCAGGGAGTCCTTTATAACAACACTAAATGGACTGTGATACTGATGATTATTTTGAAGATGGTATTAGTCTATTTTCATGCTGCTGATAAAGACACACCTGAGTTTGGTAAGAAAAGTATGTTTAATTGGACTTACGATTCTGCATGGCTGCAGAGGCCTCGGAATCATGGTGAGAGATGGTGGAAAGAGAAAAATGAGGAAGAAGCAAAAGCAGAAACCCATGATAAACCCATCAGATCTCATGAGACTTATTTGCTATCATGAGAATGGCATGAGAAAGACCAGCTCCCAATATTCAATTACCTCCCCTGCATGACCCCCACAACCATGGAAATTCAGGGAGATACAATTCAAGTTGAGATTTGGATGGGAACACAGCTAAATCATATAATTCCACCCCTGGCCCCTTCAAGTCTTATGTCCTCACATTTCAAAAGTATCATGCCTTCCCAATAGTCCCCAAAGTCTTAAACCAGTTCAGCATTAACCCAAAAGTCCACAGTCCAAAGTCTCATCTGAGACAAGGCAAGTCCCTTCTGCCTATGAGCCTGTAAAATCCAAACTAGCTAGTTACTTCCTAGATACAATGGGGGTGCAGGCATTGGGTGAATATAGCCTACCCAAATGGAAGAAGTTGGTCAAAATAAAGGGTTTTAAGGACCCATGCAAGTCCGAAATCCAGCAGAGCTGCCAAATTTTAAAGCTCCAAAGTTATCTCCTTTGTCTCCAGGTCACACTGGTGCAAAAGATGGGTTCCCATGGTCTTGGGCAGCACCACCCCTGTGGCTTTGCAGGCTACAACCTCCCTCCTGGCTGCTTTTATGGGCTGGTGTTGAGTGGCTGTGTTGTTTCCAGGCACATGATGCAAGCTGTTGATAAATCTACCGTTCTAGTGTCTGGAGGACAGTGGCCCTCTTCTCACAGCTCCACTAGGCAATGTCCCAGTAGGGACTCTCCATGGGGGCTCTGACGCCATATTTCCTACCACACTGCCCTAACAGAGGTTCTCCATGAGGACCCTGCCGCTGTAGTAAACTTTTGCCTTGGCAGCCAGACATTTCCATATATCTTCTGAAATGTAGATGGAGGTTTCCAAACCTCAAATCTCTACTTGTATACACCTGCAGGCTCAACAACACCACGTGTAAGCTGCCAAGAATGGGGCTTCCACCCTCTGAAGCCACAGCCCAAGCTCTACTTTGGCCCCTTTCAGCCATGGCTGGGGCAGATGGCACCCAGGGGACCAAGTCCCTGGACTGTACATAGCCCCAGCCCACCTTGGCCCCAGCCCACGAAACCACTTTTTCCTCCTGGGCCTCCAGCCCTGTGATGCCAGGGTACTGCTGTGAAGTTCTCTGACATGGTCTGGAGGCATTTTCCTTATGGTCTTGGGGATTAACATTTGGCTCCTTGCTACTTAAGCAAATTTTCTGCAGCTACTTGACTTTCTCCTAACAACATGGGTTTTTCTTCTCCACTGCATCATCGAACTACAAATTTTCTGAACTTTTGCAGCCTGCTTTCCTCTTGAAACAACAGCACCCAAGTCACCTTTTGAATGCTTTGCTACTTAGAAATTTCTTCCACCAGATATCCTAAATCGTCTCTCTCAAGTTCAAAATTCCACAGATCTCTAGGGCAGGGGCAAAATGCTGCCAGCCTCTTTGCTAAAACATAACAAGAGTCACCTTTGCTCCAGTCCCCAACAAGTTCTTCATCTCCACTTCCAACTGGCCTTATTGTACATATCACTTTCAGCATTTTTGTCAAAGCCATTAAACAAGTCTCCACGAGATTCCAAACTTTCCCACATTTTCCAGTCTCCTTTTGAGCCCTCCAAACTGTTCCAGCCTCTGCCTGTTACCCAGTTCGAATGTTGTTTCCACATTTTCAGGTATTTTTTCAGCAGCGCCCCACTCTACTGGTATTCATTTACTGTATTAATCTGTCTTCACACTGCTGATAAAGACATACCTGAAACTGGGAAGAAAATGAGGTTTAATTGGACTTGCATTTCCACATGGCTACGGAGGCCTCAGCGTCATGGCAGGAGGGGAAAGGCACTTATTATATGGCAACAGCAAGAGAAAAATGAGAAAGAAGCAAAAC
This sequence comes from Sapajus apella, assembly GCF_009761245.1. Lineage (NCBI taxonomy): Eukaryota > Metazoa > Chordata > Mammalia > Primates > Cebidae > Sapajus > Sapajus apella. The sequence continues at coordinate 20,744,267 of NW_022436945.1, forward strand.
TGGAAACCCCTGATAAACCTATCAGGTCTCCTGAGACTCATTCACTATTACGAGAATAGCATGTGAAAGACTGTCCCCCATGATTCAATTACCTCCCCCTGGGTCCCTCCCACAATGCATAGGAATTCTGGGAGATACAATTCAAGTTGAGATTTGGGTGGGGACACAGCAAAACCATATCATATATCCTTTCAAGGTATCTGTGTATCTTCTATTTCAAATGTCTATTCAAGTCTTTTGCCAATTTTTATTGGATTATTTAACATTTTATTATTAACGTATGAATTATTTTTAAATGCTGAATACAGTTCCTCTTGTATTTTATTTTCTATCAGTCTGTGGCTTAAATATTCTTAATATTGGCTTTTGAGGAGCAGAAATTTTAAGTTTTGATGCAGTTGAACTTATTTATTTTTCTTTTTTATTTCATGATATTTTTGTCTTGGCTAAGGCATATTTCACTATTTTAAGGTTTCAAGGATATTCCCCTATGCATATTTTTCCTGGAGATTTTTTAAACTCTTCTGAATATTTTGAATTTTTAAACAAATTTTAGAATTTACTTATTATTTCAAAATCCTAATGGACATTCTGATTGTGATTGGATTGGCTTATAGATTATTTTGGAGGATTCTATGAATATGATAGAGTTTTCTGTTTTCTTTAATTCATTATTAAAGAAATAATAATGGGTTTTAATTCATTATTTTAGTAATGATTTGTAGTTTGCAGAGTAGAGCTTCTTTTGCACCATTGCATTTTTATTCCGAAATATTTCATAATTGTCTGCAATTTTAAAATATTTTTAAATTCAATTTTTAGTACTGTTGTGTAGAAACACAAAATTAATTTTGGTATATTGATCACCTACCTTGCAACTTTATTAACTTTCCTTGTTATTATGGTGGGTTTTACTTTGTTGTCATTGCATTCTTAGGGTTTCTTAGAAACACAATTGTGTCTCATGTAAAAAAAAAAAAAAAAAGGATGGTTTCACTTCTTCCTTTCAAGCTTGGATGCCTTTTAATGCTTTTTCTTGTCTTAATGCATTGGTTAGGACTTCTATTAAAATAATGAATGAATGATTAAATCTGCACATCATTATCATCTTCTCATGTTTACGGAAAAATGTTTTATGTTTCCCTTTTAAGCATGATGTTTGCAGTGAAATAAAACACTACAATTTATTCCTTCAGTCTAACAGAAACTTTGTAACATTTGATGGACATCTCCTCTTTTTCCATTCTCACCCTTCCTCCTTGCTCCCAGACTTATTTCTTGCAATGAAGAATCCTAAATAATGCAATTACTCACAGCAAGTGGAACATATTATATTTTCTCTTGTAATTTATTTCTCCAGTAGCATACATCCGTGCCCCCTACTATAACTCTCGAGAACTCCACAGACAGAATATCTGGTATTCTCATATTACCTACTTGAATGAGTTTTATGCATTTTATTTTTTATTTTTTTCATTGCAAATACATGTAAAAATAGAGAAAAACACAAATAATAATATAAAATGTTTATAATGTTATCTTCCTTACAATAATCCCTACCTATATTTCCAGAGGCACTGACCATCAAGAGGTCAGTGTATGAACTTCCAGTCTGTTTTTATCCTTTTACTTACATGTATATTTATTTGTAACAAATTTAAGTTGAAGGCGGCTTTTAAAAAATATATATTATAATATGATTTGCTTCTTTAGTTTTTTATTTTGTCCTTAAAATTAATCTCTTTCTTTCATTCTCTCTGTGGTAAACACTTGCATGTCTCTATCTCCCTGTATATACTATTTTTGATTGTTATTCCATTAATATTCCATGTTATCATTATCTATTTCTCTAATGATAGGCATTTAGTTATTTCCAAATTTTAGTTACTACAAACAATGCTGTGATTGATCATTCTTCCTACATTCAATCATCTGCTGTGATTTCTACCACCAGAAAATTATCATCATAGTTCTGGATGCCTGTGTCTAATTGCCTGGCTGGCCATCCTCCCATTATCTGTTACCTAGACCTCCCATCATGGACCTGCCTCTCCATGGTATATGCTGTCAGCACTCAATTCTCGAAGAAGTTACTTTGAGAAATTACCTAATTCAGTATCCTGAAATGGAAGGCTTCTTATGTCTTTTTTCAGACCACGAAGTGTGTGTACAAGATCATGAATAAATAAAATCATGATCACTTCTACAGTTTTTAGTGTTTTTTTTTCCTGTTCAACCAATGGTTATAAAGTAAAATTTGCAACTGATGTGCTTCATTTTAAAATGACTTGGCTATTTAACAGCTTTCATGCATGCAGTTTAGAAGTAAATGATACTATTGTTGTTCATAATATTTGTTTTTGACATTGCAAGGGCGTGTAATGCAGGAGGAGGAAGGCAGTCAGGCGTCCTTTAAACAACAATAGTTTCTTTAGTTCTATGATAAAATAGGTGTGCATTTGTTAGTGATTATCTATGGCTAACTCTGAAAAAAAAAACAATGGGAATTGGAATTTATTATAATTGCTGTTGGCAATATTACAGTCCTGTTATGTTTCACCACTGCGTTTATGGCTGTGGCTTCTCTGTTGGGCTCCCACCCCAAGGTGGTTTATGACTGCATATCTAAAAAACACATGCCCAGGCCCTGAAACATTCAAATGTGATCAAAATCAATTTTACCTATGTTATTCCCAGCTGAATGCCACTTCTGGTGTACATCAGCTTCAAAAGAAATTAAAAGATAAGTAACATGATTACAATCAGATTAGCTTGTCTAGGCAGACAAATGAGATTGCGGAGTTGTCTGAATGAAAATACTTCCTAGTATCTTCCTAGAGACCAGTTTACATCACATTAAACAAAAATGAGTTTCCAATATGTGTACTATATAACAAAATGGATAAATGAAAACCACCTCTGTGAGTGGACAGGAGTCAGGGAAACTTATTTTGTGACTATTTGATAATTACTTCCTGTCATTCTTACACTATGTGGTGTCTAAGAAAAATTGGATTTTCTGAGAGTGCCTTCTTTGCTCAAACTAAAATAAGTATTTTTATTTATTATTATTAATCAAACCCATGAAGGTTGAGGAGGGAGCTCAGGGAGAAAATATCTTTACTCTCAAGTTATTCTTTATTGTAAAATAGGATAATAAAAAATATTTAGAGGCCAGTTCAAAGGGGATTCACATTTAATCAGAAGAAAAGAGGGCCATACATTAATGAATATTAAATAGATAATATGCAAGAAATAGGGGTAGGTTCAGTTTCAATTAATGTGAGATCCATAGTAAAGGAAAAAGCTCCTGGTTCTATTTATCTTACTAATGAAATGACTTTTATTTTCCAGCCCAGAAAAAAAAAAGGACTAGTAAAGTGATACAGGGCAGGTAAAAAAATAATTAGGCAATGTTTATTCAAGCTAGTGTGATAATATACCCTAGCCCATTTTCTTTTCAGTTTGCAATTATTTGGGGTATTAAGAAAAAATAAACAGGAAATTAAAATAAACAGGTGCCTTGACTATTGGACAATTCCAGGAGTAAGAATAAAAATAAAAAGTAAGTTTAAAACATAAAAAAAAAAGCAAAGCTCATGACAGAGCTATTGAAGTTAAGAGTAATAGATGTACAGGGCAATGTGAATGTGAGCCCTAAACATGAGGGCTGTTTTTATGCCACAAAGGAATAACCAATTCTCCAAATGGTTTAACCATGAGTGCCCAATTTCCCAATCAGAAGGTTTTTATTGTTATGTTTTAATGTCTTGTGATAGCAGAGCTGCTATACTTTTTTTTTTTTTTTTTTTTTTTTTTGAGACAGAATCTCCTTCTGTCACCAGGCTGGAATGCAGTGGCTCAATCTCAGCTCACTGTGACCTCTGCCTCCTGGGTTCAAGCAATTCACCTGCCTCGGCCTTCTGAATAGCTGGGATTATAGGCATGCACCACCATGTCTGGCTAATTTTTGTGTTTTTAGTAAAGATGGGATTTCACCATCTTGGCCAGGATGGTCTTGATCTCCTGACCTTGTGATCCACCTGCCTCAGCCTCGCAAAGTGGTGGGATTACAGGCGTGAGCCACCTCGCCCAACCTAGAGCTGCTATGCTTTAAGATTTCTTCAAATTGCATAAAGACGTGGAGAAATTTATCTCTGAATCAATAGAATATTTAGAATTATTTGATGAAAAAAATATTACTGAGCATCCATTTAGAATTTGTGATACTCTTTAAAATTTTCATTATGCACAAAGGGGAAGAAAACTATATGTATGTGAGGCATACAGAACTGCTTAGTTTGACCTTTTTATAGGAAATGTGACTATATCCTTCACAAAAAGTGTAAAAGAAAAAGGAGAGACAGGGAAATAATGAGGGGAGGAATCTTCGGAAAATTTCAAATAGATTTTTTTTCCTTCTAAATATAAAACAGTACCATATCACCTTAGTTTCAGAAAAGTCAGTTCTACATATAACCTAAATTCAAATTGCCACATGTAATAATTTAAAAAAGCTTTTCTATCTCTGATTTAGATCTTTCTTTTTTAAAAAACTGTGCTGAAATATTAACAGGGGTAAGTGCAGTGCTTAGTTAAGAGCTTATAATCAAAAAATCGCATGGTGTTTTCATGACCATGCAGAGTAATTCTCATGAATATATTTTGGCAAATGTTGATATCAATCATTGGTGATTTCTTTTGTGATCTATATTTTAATTTCAAATAGTTATTTCCAGAAATCAATATTTGGCTCACTTTTCAGTAAATGCCTTTAAATGAGAATTTTCTACAGCTAAATTAATTCAATTTATATTTAGAGTTACATTTTATGAGCAGTTTGGAAGTGGGACAACTATCTTGGAAGATATCAGCTCTGAAGCATTAAAAAAAAAATTCAGCTGTCTTGGATCTTTCAACATTTTTTTCTGCTTCTCAACTTTTCTTTCTCTCCCTTGCCTTCTCTCCTGTTTTCCCCTCTTGCTACAATTTTTCCATTTAAAAAGTGAGGCAAAAATCCGCCTCATATGGTGGTTGTAATGCTTAAATGAGGAAGTCTGTGTACAATGCATAGCGTAGTGCCTAGTAAGTATTCAAAGTCCATTGCTATTTTTCCTTTTTATTCAGCACACCCCCGTCTTGTTATTTACAATACAATGTCAATGATATTAAGCTACGTATATCAGATGGGTGTGTTGTGGCACTGTCACAGAATTGTCTGACCCAGCTAATGGTTATTTTTTTCCCCAAAGGATTTCTTTTGTGCATCAAATAGTATTGTTCATTTATAACAATTTATACACTGAGAGCAGCATATGCGCAATGCTCTTGTGACTTAAAAAGTCTTCTAATAGTTTAGGTTGTCCAGCATACTTTGGGAACAAAAACGAGCTCTTTGGTCTATCATTTCTCCAGGGTTTTGGCTTTTCCTCCAAAATACTTTTGACCACTGTTTAAAATTACATTTAATTATTTATATTTCATTATACTTGATTAGTTGAAGGGTCCTGTTACTAAACTGCTATCTGGAGCCACAAATTCCACTAGAAATGAGAAATTCTTAAGATTGCCCTGCTGAATTTTGATCTCTCTAAATGCTACCAGCATTCTAGGCTTCTAGGAGAACTTTTGTCACTCTCGTTTCAACTGTCTTTGGAAACACCAAGCTAAGTGGATGCTTTGTTTTATCATCTGGTATTTTCTTTATTTAGTGCTTTATGCATGGTGCTTTCTAGCTCAGGACTGTGACTGCAGCAGGAGATAACAATAGTCCAAGATTTCTCTCCGGCTCAATATTCTAAATTGTAAAATGTTATCTCACAAAATAGATTCGGAGCTACTTCTTGATACACTTCCTGTAATGAACCTTGGGACCTTATTAAACTTAGTTTTTCTTCTTGGATATGTTCCTTCTGCATCCATACATAAAACCAAAATTTTTGTTTGTTTGTTTGGCTAACCTGAGCTCCTAGTCAATATCCATGTACTGAGTTACTTAAGTGAAACGGATAATCTTCAATAAAAGCCGACTTCTTACCATGATTCACTCATCATCAGATAGCATAACTGTATGGTTTGCTCATTTATTTCACATTGCTTTGAATTTACTTACATTTTGATTTACCACTTTCACTTTTGCACATACTATCAGAAATTTTCTTTTTCCTGATTAAAAAAAAAAAAGCTTGGTTAAAGTTATATAATTTATTTCCATTCCCTAAGAAAGACCTTGTTTTAACAATTGGTTTGCCTTAAATGTATAAAGTAATATAAACTTCCTGTGCCTTAAAGAATTTTTGAAATAAGCACAAAACTGGTTTTCCTTTGTCTGCCAGATTATTAAGCCCTTGAGACATAATTAGGAAGACTAAGGATCCAAGTAGTAAAGGAACTGTTAATGCTTAGCTAACTAATAAGGTTTTTTTTTTTTTTTTTTTAAGAGAGTTTCAGGGAAGAAAATTCTGATCATTACTATAAAAAAAGTCATCAAAAAATTTAAATTTCTTCTTTAGGAGAATTACTCAATATGCTCACCATAGCATTCCCTAGTGTAGAATACTGTGCACTATTTAAATTTGGGTAAAGGCACTATAATTTTAAATTTCTTCCCTCACAGCCCTATATCTCCATAGGAAGGTCAGTAAGCATTTGGTTGGAAATGGGCACTTGAATATAATTATAAGATTCTGGAAGGTGAAGAGTCCATATGAAGCATAATTTGTGTATGATCAGTCAGTTCGATTTAAGTCATCTCTTTTTTTATTATCGTCACCACCATCCATTTTTATAAGTGATTATCATATAATTTATTATATATACACACGTGTGTTTGTATGTATATGTATATGTATATATGTTTCTGTGTGTGTGTAAAATAAAGGGGCTGAAAATACAAAGAGCTCATAAAAGTTTATCATTTGTTTTGTTTAGGGATGCCAGGCCAGATATTACTGACAGTTTAAATGTAACTGACAATAAATAAAGCATATTTTAGCTTCAAAATGAGAAATCAACCAAAGCATTGATGGTGTTCTGACCTGTATGAGACTGATATAAAGGAGTCAGGGAGTGATTGGCATCGTGGTTCATGAATGATACCACAAACAACAAAAAACCTTTCACAGGTGGTGAGAAATGAAAATATATTTTAGGTAGATGATATGAAGGTAATAAAGGATCTGTGGGAGGATGTCATATCCTATATTCAGTGGATGTCTGATATGTTCTTAATTTTTGGACTCAAATAATTTTAAAATATCACATCAATTAATCATTAAATGACAGTTAATACTTTTTATCTAAGGATAATTAGTATGCTATTCCTTAGAATAGAGAAAAACAATTTTTTAATTTGAGTGTCTTACAAGCTTGTAAATATGTATCTCTTGACCTTAGTTTCTTCTTTGCCAAAATGTGAAGGTTTCAACAGATAGTCACTCTGGTTGCTTGTCAGCATGCACTTTTTTTAAAAATTTAAGTTCTGGAATACATGTGCAGAACATGCAGGTTTGTTAAATAGGTATACATGTGCCATGGTGGTTTGCTGCACCCATCAACCCCTAATCTACATTAGGTATTTCTCCCAATGCTCTCCCTCCCCTAGGCTCCCACCCCCATGACAGGCCCCGGTGTGTGATGTTCCCCTCCCTGTGTCCATGTGGTCTCATTGTTCAACTCCCACTTATGAGTGAGAACATATGGTGTTTGGTTTATTCTTCTTGGGTTAGTTTGCTGAGATTTGTGGTTTCCAGCTTCATCCATGTCCCTGCAAAGGCTGTGAACTCATACATCATGGCATGTACTTTTACAGAGAGATTTTCTTCCAGAATTTGCTTCCGGATTCTCATGTTTGGGGTTAAATTTTTCCTTTGAAAAAAATGTATTTTAGATAATGAAAAGTTTAGAAAATTTAGAAAAACTGAAAAAAAAGAAAACTTTAGAAAATGCCCCTTCTCCTCTGTGATGCAAAATATAACAAAAATGGGAAAAAGATAATAATAATAGTGGGAACAATGTTCTAGGAATCCGTAAATTTAGGTTGCAGTTTTAGCATGTCTATTCAGCAGCTAGGAAATTTAAGATAACGCTGTTTAAAATCTTTGAACTTCAATTTCTTCCCTAATAATGCTAGGATAATAATTCCCAGTGGTATCACAGGCATGAAGTTATCAACACAATAATATATTCAAATGTTCGGAAATTCTTCAAATATTCTTAAATTAAAAGCATAATCAGTAAATTGAAACATTGGCAATTGAAAAAAAACAACCCTTGGTGCACTGTCCTCTTATTATCCCTTGACAATGACAAACAGGATCCTATTTCTTGCCTTTTGCATTACTGTACCATTTCTCTCATTCCAGCAAAGAGAGTTGCTTGGAACACTGTTTGACAAGATTATCTGCAGGGCTCATTCTCTTACTTCCTTCAGATCTCTACTGAAATGTCACCTTATCAGGGAGGACCTCAATTCCCTGATATCCTATATCAATTCGCAACACTCACCCAGGTAACTCTGTCTCCCGTACCATGCCCTGTTTTATATCAACAACTGAAACTTTATCAAGTTATTCACATGTCTGGTTTTTCTACCAAATATTCCCCTCTTCCAATATCCATGTGTGTAAAATCCATTACAACAGGGATTTGGGCTTGTCTTACTGTGTATCTCTTATCTCTAGAAAAGTGCTTGACATGTGGTAGGCACAAAATAAATATTTGTTGACTGAATGAAGAAACTTAAAAATCATCTGAGGGACCTTTGAATGAAGCTCATATAAGCAAAATGAAACTGGTGATTCTTTTGTCTTACAGAAGCTCATTTAGTAAGCCTTTACATTTATCAAGGACATATGGAAAGCTCATACAATGTATACGTCATGTCAAAGCTACAAAGTTTCTTTGAGTTTTGCTAATATGATTTATTTTTAGAAAACTAAGTATTGCAAGAAAATTGCTTGTGTCATGCTAAAACATGAAATAAAAACAGCAAATATATGGCACTTTAGACATTTATGAAAATTAAGGGATCCTTCATTGTATAAAGGTCAATTATCTAAAAGAAGATAAACCCTAATAACTTGAATAATTAATTTAGAGCTAATGGAAAACAATAATAAACAAGTAATTGAATTTATTTTATCCACAGATCTAAAATGCCATCCATACCCTAGATATACATGTATGCATATGGCAAGACCTCATTAGACAGCTATGATTTTTATATTTTTTACTGACACGTTCTTCAAAAGACTGGAAAAATTGACAAGAAAAGAGAGAGTCCATCTAGCAGAATGTCAAACAAACCACAAATGTAACACGTTGACAAAATAACAGCTCTAATAACTTGAAATTTGACTCTAAATAACAGGTTTTCTGTCCTTTTTAGTATACTTGTAGAAGACAGCAGCTGGGATCTGCACATCTTTGATTAGGTAGTATTCTTAAGAATAATGTGGTTTTTGGAAAGGCATGTAATCTTATCCTATTATTTGCTGAATTAATAAACAAATCTTTTGGTAGTTTTTAGCAATGCCCACAGGAATTGATTATCGCTTCAATAAAAATAGTTTTGACATTTCCAACTGAGTCTTGCTTCTTTATATTAATAAAATTTCAACACTTCTTGAAATACTTAATGGAAAATGCAACAGAATAAACTGATATAAGGTGCATATGGTTGTCTTATTTATCCAAAATGCAGCAGATAAAGTCCTTCCAATCTAAGTATGAGAATTTAATAGTAATTGAAGGACAGAGTTAGCCTTTATCTTAACATAAACCTTTTTGAAGGCATGCACACACTAACAATACGTATAATCTAGGTAAAGTAATAAACTGCATAAAGAATATGAAAGTGTCCTCCTGGAAGTTAATGAAAGTTTAATGAGGCCATTAAGTCAACTGATAAAAACTAAGCTTCATATCTAAGGAGTTTTAAAGAAAGCAACTATATCTGAGCAGTAATTGGAAAAGTTGAGTTGTATTTCTTACATAAAATCTGGAGAAAGATTGGATTTTACAATAACAACAGTGAGCTCCCCATAACACCATTATTTATGGTTTGAACGTCCCCTTCAAAACTGATGTTGAAATTTAATTGCCAATGTACCATTACATTGCAATGAGGGCTTTAATACATGATTAGGTATAGAGGTTCTGCCCTCATGAACGGATTAATGCCATTATCAGGAGTGGGTTAGTTATAGGAGTGGGATCCTGATAAAAGGGGTGGGAGAGTTTGGCCTTCTTTTCTTCTCTCTCTTACCTTCACTAACCGTGTGATGCCTTCTGTCATGTTATGACTCAGAAACAAGGCCCTCACCAGTCACCAGATACAGCCCCTCTGTCTTGTACTTCCCAGCACCCAGATCCGTGAACCAAATAAATGTCTTTTCTTTACAAATTACCTAGTCTGTGATATCCTGCTATAGCAACAGAAAGTGAACTAAGACAATCATCAATTTTTACTGGCAAATTTTGATCTGCAGATATTACCAACAACGTGAGTGTGTGTATGTGGGGGGAGGAGGGGTTAGGAGAAAGAAGTGGTTTTAAAAAGTTGTAAATGTGTCATCCTATGATTTGTTTCAGGGGGAATTTTTAATCCTACTGAAACAGAAACTCCCCCTTCAAACAAATATATATTTATAGAAAGAGAGACTGCATTAAGTCACAAAGACAAACTGTGAAAGTGAAAGAAATTTAAAAAAGAGATCTGTTATTCCCAGATATGATGTACTTTCTTCTGGAATCATGACCACCAATCACAGCTCACAATTTGGAATTTATTAATAAAAAACAAATTAAGTCTGTTTCAAAATACTGTGCAATGTTTTAAGTACAAATGATAGGGTGTTTTCTTATTTTCTTGATAGTAAATTAAAGATGGGCTGTTACAGAAAGTGTCAACTGAAAAAAGGCCTATGATTATAATAGGTAACAGTACAGCGAGTTCTTTTCATTGTTATGTTTTCATAATATTTTGAAAGCTTAGCCTTCCATTAATACGTAATTACAAGTAACAACATTTTTCTTCTAATTCATATGATCAAGTAGTTACTAAGGTATGTTGCCTAAGAAACTGACCAATAAATAAAACAATGAAACATTAGTGGAAATTTTCTTTGGGGGAGAGTAGAAATGGGAAGAAGAAATGCAAAACTTTCTTTCTATGGTAGACTAAGAGGGTCTTTAATCCACTGGTGAGTCTTTTTGATGGCCTCAAGCCAATAATCACCAAACTGTTTTTATCATTGAAGAAAAATAATCAGTAGTGTTATTCTTCACCATCCTATAGAATTTGTAACTTAAACCACAAATAAATGAATTACAAGTCACCTTCAAATCACAATCTCTGTAATCATTTCTCCTCATCCAGTTTTTATACTTTGTTGATGTTGTAGTTTTGTTGCCCTAGGTCATAAAAACATTTATTGCTGTGCCTTGAAGTTGTTTAGGAGTGTTAAGGCTTGGAGTTACATCCACAAAGCTACCCAACTTGGAGGGCATTGCTCATTAAGGAAAATTAATCAAACTTTAAAGTCCTTTGTGGTCTCTCTTTTTTTTTTTGTTTTTTTTATTCCTTTATAAGGGAAAAGTAAAGAAAAATCTGTAATAAGACTGTAAGCACCTTCTGTGTGTTGACAGGGCATGATGATGTACATTCACTCTTCTTTAATTATAAATTGGTTTTAAACATGAATATTAAAACCACTGGTTTTTCCTTGCACAGAATTTTGAATGTTATCATTTCATTGACCACGCTGAGACAATTAAGAAACAATATCTTCATTGAACGAAGACTTCACTGGGGATTAATGATGGTAATAATAAAGGCTTACATTGAACTTGTTTTGAGATGCCACTCTTATTTTTTGGTTACCCATAGATTTGGCTTCATCTGTGCATGGTTCCAGCACTTATTATTATTTTTAATGGTTAATATTCCTTGCTAAAAAAATTGCACAACTTGCTAAAATACCTTCCATATCAATTTTTCCATACGTGATTTGCAAATTAACTGTTCTATAGAGACTATCATCATTAATATAAACAAAAATATAAATAGCTACTTTGAGGTAACAAACTATCTTTCAATCAATAGCTCAAGTATATCTTTTGAAGTCATTTAAATGCATCATCAGTTTTTAAAATTAAGGTCATCTTTATCAGCTATGCTGCTTTTTTATGCAAAACAGTTTAATCTATAAAGGCAAAAAGTTACCAAGGTTTTCCTATTAATATGCTGTTTTAGAAAAGCATGAAACTGAAAAATAAGAGAATTTGAGCATTAAAAAATTACATGTTGAATTGAACTTGTAAATGTATTGTTTCTATGCAAGACATCTAGTGTTTTAATTGAATACAATTCTCACTCTCATTCAAATTTCCATATTTAATGAAAATGGCTTGGAAATGCAAGAGCTGTGGCTTCATACATATGGTAGATTCTTTTCAAATACATCTGCAATAATTTCTCTCACTCCTTATGTCTATTCCTTTGCAAGGTTACTTTGCTACTTACACCTCACATAAGAAGGTGGAGGCCATATTTAGTGGCCATAGTAACAAGCTATAAATTTGGTGACTAAAAAATTCATTCTCTCACAGTTATGGAGACCAGAAATCTGAAATCAAGGTGTGATCAGGGCTGTACTTCCTCTGAAGTCTCTAGAAGGTGATCTTTCTTTGCCTCTTTCAGTTTCTGGTGGCTGTCAGCATTCCTTGTGCTTGTATCACTCTTACCTCTTCCTCTGTCTTCAAATGGGGTTTTCCTCTTCTCTGTGTCTTCTTTTCTGCCTGTTATTATACAAGAACGCTTGTCACTGGATTCAGGTCCTGCCTGGGTATATCCAGGAGGGTATCATCACAAAAATTAATTACATGTGTGAAGACCTTTTGTCTAAATAAGGTAATATTCAGTGTCTGGGTATTAAGACAGAAGAATATCTTGAGAAGCCATTATGCAAACCATTACACTACCCCTTAAATATAGGTTGGTCTTATGATCAGTTTCAATCAATAGATTTTGGCAGAAAAACCATGGGCTTAAGTTGCACCCAGCTTCTGCTTTTATTCTTCTTGAATGCAGCATTGAGAGTATTATGAAAAAAAGATATGATCTACTTGACTAAAGCATGAAAGCCTTGTGGAACAGAGTTAGATTTTTCAGCAGAAGGCAACTGGCCTATACCCAGCACTAACTGACAGTTACATTAGTGAAGATACCATAGTCCATTGATATGGTTTGGCTATGTCTCCACCCAAATCTCATCTTCAATTGTATCTCCCATAATTCCCACATGTTGTTGGAGGGACCCAGTGGGAGATAATTGAATCATAGGGGAAGTATTCCCCATACTGTTCTGGTGGTAGTGAATATATCTCGCAAGATCCAATGGTTTTATAAGGGATTTCCTCTTTCATTTGGCTCTCATATTCTCTCTTGCCTGCCACCATGTAAGATGTGCCTTTTGCTTTCTTCCAAGATTATGAGGACTCCCCAACCACGTGGAACTGTGAGTCTACTAAACCTCTTTTTCTTTGTAAATTACCCAGTCTTGGGTATGTCTTTATCAGCAGCGTGTTAACAGACTACTACACTCATCCAGCCCCAGTCCAGGTCAGATGACAGCCACTGCATGTGGGAACACAAGCAAGACTAGCGGAAGAGCTGTCCAGCTAAGTCTAATCAAAATTACTGACAGCATAGTGAGCAAAATAAATAGTTTCTTTTAACTTACTAAGTTGGCGTCACTAAGTTAAGTGTCCGTAGATAAGGGATACAGAAATTTGTACCTAGGTTTAGGACAGTGCCATAACAAAATCTCCAAACAATTGGCATTGGCTTCAAGGGAAATCATGGGAATAGGCTGTAAAAATTGCAAGGCTGTAGACAGCGCACAAAAATTGTCAGTGGGCACTTGAAAACTAGTGAGAAAACTTCTAATAGAAGTTGGAAAACTGGTGACTTATGGAGTCATGAAAAAAAATTGCCAAAACTATTATTTGTAGTAAATTGAAAAATCACATTTTTTCTAATGAACATGTAGATGTGACTAAGGATATTTTAAAACCGAATGTTAACTATGCCAGTTGATTTATTTTAGTGTGTTCTAATAATATTTTTGATGTCTTATAAATGGATATCCAGGTTTTGCGTGCACACTAGGTGATGAACATATTGTATCAGTTACTAATTGCTGTGTAAAAAAAGAAAACATGAAACACATACTCTTTTTTGATTGTTTGTTTTTGTTTACTGAGACAGAGTCTCACCTGTTGCCAAGCCGCTGGAGTGCAGTGGAATGATCTCAGCTCACTACAATCTCTGCCTCAGGGATTCAAGCAATTCTCCTACCTCAGCCTCTTGAGTGGCTGGGAGAACAGGTGCACACCACCATGCCCAGCTAATTTTTGTATTTTTGGTAGAGACGGGGTTTCACCATGTTGGCCAGGATGGTCTCAATCTCTTGACCTTGTGACCTGCCTACCTGGGCCTCCCAAAGTGCTGTGATTACAGGTGCGACCCACTGCACCTGGCCAACACATACTCTTAAAACTGTAACTGTTTTTGGTCAGGATTCTACAGGTCAGCTTGCATTTGGCTCACCTAGGCAATGCTTCTGTTGGTTTTCTTTTTTTTTTTTTTTTTTGCCAAGGGTCATTTATGCAACTGTAGATTTGAAAGCTTTACAAGGATTCAGTAATCTAAGATAGCCTCACTCATATGTCTTGAAGCTGATGCTGGCTGGCGCATGGTTGCTCAGGAGGCGCTACCTTGTTCAACTTGCTTCTCCTTCATGTACTTTCTTATCCTCCATCAAGCATGTTAGGGCTTCTATCTATGGTGATCTCAGGGCAAGTTTCCAAAAAAGGTAGTCTAAAAGCTGTGTTTTAGTCTGTTCTCATTCTGCTATCAGGTAGTATACTACCTGAGTATGGGTAATTTGTAAACAAAAGAGTTTTAATTGACTCACAGTTCCGCATCGCTGGGGAGGCCTCAGTAAACACACAATCATGGTGGAGGGCAAAGGGGAAGCAGGTACTTTTTCACAAGGTGGCAGGAGAGATAGAAAGAAAAAGGGTAGCACCAGGCATTAATCTAACAGCTAAATCTCATGAGAACTCCCTCACTGTCATGAGAACAGCATTGGGGAAACCACTCTCATTATCCAATCACTTTCTACCAGGTCCCTCCCTCAACACACGGGGATTATAATTTGGATTACAATTCGGATTACAATTTGAGATGAGATTTGGGTGGGGACACAGCGAAACCATAGCAAGCTTTAAGATCTCTTGGAAAATAGGCTCAGAAGTTGCAAGATATCACTTCCGTTGGTTTAAACTGACTTGCATTTCCTTGGCAATAAAGCACATATGATTAATAAAAACCTAAATTATGATCTTTAGATAAGCTACTACAAAAATATTTTTTCAATATTTATGTGAAATATTGAATATTCAATTGTTTTGTTACCAGGAAGTTTGATAAAGTTGTCAAAAGGCTTTGAATTGATTTGTAAACATATGTGTCTATGCATGTATGTATGTGTGCATGCATGTGGATGTGCATGTGTGTTGTTTATGAATAAAAATAACAACACTGGTTCACAGAATGATGGAGTAAAATATTCCAGTTTTGGGCTCCAAGATCATTTGAGTAAAAAATTCCAGTTGTGTTTGTCAAGATAATTTTATTGGGGTTAAGTGTAGGAACTAGAATTAGCTATGTCAACCAGTGAAATAGCATAATTCATTCTGGCTGAATCAAGACTGCAGTACTAATAACACTGTTATGTGATTCTTTGACAGCGTAAAAGTACACAGTCTTTCGGTATCTGACTGCATGCAAATATCAGTGTATGGGTGAGAAAAAAAAGTATAAAATTAACTAAACTAAGAAAGTAGGTTTCTATGGTTTTGTTTACTTATTTGTAATATAAAAATAAATAAACAAAATAAAACTGTTTCCCCTTAGATCTTTGAGTAAAACTGATATTGCCTAAAGATTAGTTGTGAAGATGATGTGGTTTTTCTTACTCCCAGGATAGCCTCTGAATATCTTTTTTTAGCACACGGCAGTTTGAGGACTGCAGCTTTAGAAGATGCTTCTGGGCTGTGGTCTTCATGGAATACATGGTCACAGAGAAATAACAATTTGGAGATTCATTTTGAGGGTAAGATAAATACAGGGTCATGAACCCAAACCCAGAATTGAGTAAAATGCAAATATGAGTGGCCAAAGTCCAGCATCAACTGTAACAATAGCAACAGTCACAACAGCAGTGGAAACAGTCTTGTTTTGTAGCTAAATCTAGATGTTAAGATTAAGCTATGGTTAACCTATCTTTTGAGATTTATATTACATTGGCTTAATTACCCCACTTCCATTCGCTGAACAATCTCATGCTCTGCCTGGAATTCTGTGCATTTTTAGGCACAAAATTCTTGCATTCTTGTGAAACCAAGCACAATTGCATACAGTCTTCTGTATTAATTTCTTATTGAAACCATAATAAATCACCACAAACGCAGTGACTTCAGGCAATATATATTTATTATTGCACAGTCCTGGGGTCAAACGTCTCACAAGGATGAAATAAAGGTGTAGACAGTGCTACATTATTTTCTGGAGGCCCCCGAGGAGAGACCATTTCTTGCAGTTTTCAGCTTCTAGAGACAACCCACAATCCTTGGGTCTTTGCTCCCTGTCTTCATCTTCAAAGCCAGATGAAGTGAGTTGAGATTTTTTCATACTGTATCACTGTGAGGTCCTATTCAGCCTTCTTCTTCCACTTTAAATGACCATTGTCATTACACTGAGCCTGCCTAGATAATCAATTTTAAAGTCAGCTGATTTAGCATCATTTATTCTATCTGCTACCTTAATCATTCTTTGCCATAGAAGGTAAAGAGTGATTAAGGTAACAGAAAGAATAAATGATATTATGTTTTGTAACATTGATATTTTATATTTATTAATTGCATAACATATATAAATATGTTATAAATACAGTGTTTTATATCAGGCTCAGCATACTAGAATGTGAACATCTTTGAAGGACCATTATTCTACCTACCACATTTTACGTGGTTGGTTTCTTTTTCTTATGCTAGATATTGCCATATTTGGACCTTAGCCATCTTTCTCTGATTTCCATGAAGCATTGATAGACACAAAAGATATGAATGTCCCAGCATTTTGGGAGACTGAGGCAGGTGAATCACCTGAGGTCGAGAGTTCAAGACCAGTCTGACCAACATGGAGAAAGTTCAACTCTACAAAAAATACAAAATTAGCCAATCATGGTGGTGCATGCCTGTAATCCCAGCTACTCAGGAGGCTGAGGCAGGAGAATCATTTGAACCTGGGCAGCAGAGGTTGTGGTGAGCCAAGATTGCACCATTGCACTCCAGCCTGAGCAACAAGACTGAAACCCCATCTCAAAAAAAAAAAAAAAAAATGAATGTTGGGGTGACAATTTATAGTAATAAAACCAAACTACCTGAAACATTAACTATTTTTGTTTTAGAAAAGTAACTTTGTGCTAAGAGAAAAATATTTGTTTCACTCTGATATGATAGCAAGAATAGGCCCTTAATTCTTTAATAATTCAGAAATGAGGAAATTATAGAGAAACTATGGGAAGAAACATGGCGCCATATAATTACCATTTTGAGCAAACATTCCTGGCAGCTGGGGAATGTTCCTCAATCCTAAGGAGGACGATCTGGATTGCAGCCACTTCAGGGTGTCTGTTCCCTAGTCAGACTGGTGGGAACAGAAACTAGATGTTTGCAGCATTCCCACAAAACTTCTATTATGTAACCATATGAAAAACCTCCCTTGGTTTTAATTCCTATCTGAGTCTAAGTCATATTTGTTGAAGGGCTGATATTATTTTGTTGGCAGCCATCTTGACAGTGAAGGAGATTTCATAATGTGATATCATATTAGATTACAGTTCAAATAATAATGTAGGCTGATCCTCAATTTGGTTCTTAATCAATAGAACACTATTTTTGACAGTGGGCCAAGACCTACAACATAAATAATTATTAGCTAAACAATCATGGTAATTCCATTCCCCATTACCAATAATTGTCTTATTTGGGTGGGGATATGACTCAATTTATGACCAGTGTCAAAAAAAGAACTTTCGAAAAGTTAAATTTTACAGAGTTTATCTGAGTGAAGAATAATTCATGAACTGGGCAGCACTCAGAGCCAGAAGAAGTTCAGAGGACTCACCTAGCAGTGAGAGCAACAAGTTTTTATAGGTGAAAATGGAAGCAAAATAGAAAAATTTTCTGATTGGCCACAGCTAGGCATTTGTCTTATTTGGATATGCTATGATGAGGTATTTTCCTTATTTCAACATGGTTTGATTAGTTCACTGCCTGTGGTTGGCCGAAACTGTGCTGTTTGTGACTGGCTAAAACTGGACTGTTGGTTACGAAAAGTATACTTCTAAGTTCAGTTTTGGTTTGTTTACAAACTAAGTCGCGTGGTTTGCTATGTGTGAACTTAAAGTATGGAGACAGCATCAGATTAATGAACTCTTGCTTATTTAATTTTCCACCACAGAAGACAATTTTTCCTTCTGACATTACCCTTTCTGTTTTGGGTGATATCTGATAAGAACTTTTGATCGTAGAAAGTTCAATGACCATCTTTCAAATATGAGGTTCAACAATCTTCTGAGGACAGTGGACAGGGAAAGATGAAAAGAGACAGTCCTTGATTATGTCACTGAGCCACTTGATGAAGATTGGAACTGCCTCTGCTAAATCTGGCACTGACATTTTTACTGAGAAAATAAATGTCTTTATTGTTTAACCTGCTTTTATTTAGAATTCTAAAAATGTCACCAAAGCATAAGAAATGCTGCAATGTTCTACTTAAAACAACCAAAACATATTATAAAAATTTAAAATGTAGAAAATTTGAACAAGTAGAAGAAGCTGCCTTAGTCTGCTTGTAACCTGGATGACATAAAAAATACAAATTTATTACTCTCACTTCTTGAAGCTGGGAAGTCCAAAATCAGGGTGCTATCCTATTTGGTTGCTGGGGAGGGCTCTCTTCTTGGCTTGCAGAAGGTGGACATCCTGCTATGTGCTCACGTGGTCTTTCTGGTGTGTGCACTCAGAAAGAGCTGTACTCAGAAAGAGGGGAGAGAGAGAGAGAGAGAGGTAGAGCAAGCTCTCTGGCATCTCTTCTTAGGAACATGATTTAACCTTAATTACTTCTGTAAAGGTGCCATCTCCAAATGCAGCTACAGTGGAGGTTAGGGCTTCGATATACAACTTTTTGGGGAAAACATAAATATTCAGTCCATAGCAGAAGCTAAATGTAATAAATGCCATATAATTAAATATAGTAAATTGATGATATAATCAAATATGAAATTATGCATAATGTATAATGTATCTTATTGATTATAGCATATGATATATTAAAGTGATATCGTATACGTGTATATCATATAGTTTTTCTAGAGACGGAGTCTCATTCTGTCACCCATGCTGTTGCATGATCTAGCTCAATGCAACCCCAAGCTCAAACCATTCTTTCACTTCAGTCTCCCAAGTAGCCAAGACTATTACATGTGTGTACCACCCAATTCAGATATGGAAAAAACGTTTTAGTAGAGACAAAGTTCTGCTATGTTGTTCAAAGTGGTCCTGGCCTCAAGCAATCTTCCCTACTTCCAAAGCACTGGAATTACAGGCATGATTTCTGGACATGTTATATATCATATAAGGTATATTGCATAATGTCCAGGTCTGTGCCTGGATGTTATGTAATATACCTTATATGATATATAACATGGGAGAAGTAACAGATATTATATAGAAAAGGTTATAAATTATATAATATTTTACCTATTATATATAGTAAATAAAATATATAATCATATTCTTTTTTTTTTTTTTTTTGAGACAGCCTTGCTCTGTCACCAGGAACCAGGCTGGAATGTAGTGGTGTGATCTCGGCTCACTGCAACTTCTTCCTCCTGGGTTCAAGCAATTCTCCTGCCTCAGCCTCCCATGTAGCTGGGACCACAGGCATGTGCCACCATGCCCAGCTAATTTTTATATTTTAGTAGAAACGAAGTCTCACTATGTTGGCCAGGATGGTCTCAATCTCTTGACCTCATGATCTGCCCGCCTCCCAAAGTGCTGGAATTACAGGCGTGAGCCACTGTGCCTGGCCCATATTCCTATATTTTAACTTCCTTTTAAACTTATAAATGTGTTGGAAATTTTCCAATTTAATAAACATTTTTATTTTTATTATAAAGTTTATGTATTTGTTATTAAAAATAATGGTAGAATGAGGCTAGGCGTGGTGTCTCGTGCCTGTAATCCCAGCACTTTGGGAGGCCGAGGTCAGTGGATCAAGAGGTCACAAGTTCAAGATTAGCCTGGTCAAGATGGTGAAGTCCCATCTCTACTAGAAATACAAAAATTAGCCAGGCGTGGTGGCTGGCACTTGTAATTTCAGCTACTCAGGTGGCTGAGGCAGGGAATTGCTTGAACCAGCGAGGTGGAAGTTGCAGTGAGTTGAGATTGTGCCACTGCTCTCCAGCCTGGGCAATAGGGCAAGACTCCATGTCAAAATAATAATAATAATATAATGGTAGAATGAATATTATTGTATGTATACTTCATTCATATCTCTGAATATTACTTCCTTGCTGTGAATTCCTAGAAATACAATAATATTTTAAGAATGATGAAACATTATCTAATTTCTTTCTGGAAAAATAATAAATATACAAAAGCATTAACGATGTTGGAAATTAGCAACTTCCTGACCCCATGAAAATACTAATATTTTCATTACTGGGCTTTCATTTTCACAGCAATAAGACAGTCACATTTTTGTTTGCATTACTTTAGTAACTGTGACTTTAAATTGAAGTTCATTATATATGTTGATACTTTTATTTCAATTTTAAAAATGTTTTTCTTTCTGTTTAGCATGGGAAATGGCAGCAGGCTTTCTGAAATGTTTAAAGGCTGGGCTGTTGCCTTAGTGTTGCTGAGCTTGACTCAGGGACCAGCACAACCTGATATTTGTAAACATTCCCTTGAATAGAAGAACATGAGATTATTTGTATGACTTCAACTGGCAAGTGGTGTAAACCTGAGTATAAAAGTGCAGTGCATAATAAGAATCAACTGCTTTCTTTACTCTGGCAGGAACAACAATCATTCCCATCACCACCCTCTTCCAAATAGCACATTGTATGAATTAGAAAAAGCCTTCCCTTCTTCAGGACACATCACTGCCTGCAATCTGTCAGATTGGCAAATCTGTAGTAAACAAATGTCCAAGCATTGTAAAAGTGAATTTTGTCCCTTAGAATTGTGTCATACACAATCTATCCATATAAGGACTAATTAAGTGTATCAACACTTTGGTAAAACATAGGTTTCAAAGCATTCTCAGAGTTTTTTTGTCTTTTTTTATTTGTGTATATATGTGTATATGTATATGCAGACACACATAGTTCAATATGTATATATATATATATATACAGACACATATGCATGACTATATATGCCCCTATTTTTTCATGTACCATATCTATGAGTCTTTTTTGCCATTTTCTATTTTTGTGTTACAAAAATAGAAAATGACAAAAAAAAAAACCTACCTCGGCCCATGAATAAATGTATGCAATTTACTTCTAGGACCTTTATGGTTTCTTAGTGAAAATTGAATTTGTTTTAAAAGGAAGTAAAACTGAAAAAGATCTACCTTATACTTTTTTCCTTTTATTTGCAGTTGCTTTCTGAAAAGAATGAGTTGTATTAAAATTGATTCTTTTTCACATGGGCATAAATGAGCTAATCTCTTTCTCTCGTTGTCACTCTCTCTACACATACACTCACACACACACACATACACACACACCCCTACACACAAAATTAATTACAAATATCCCCTGTTCCTCTGTCCTCCTAGGGGCTGTATATACATCCCCAACTCATTGACATGAGGCTAAAGTGGTGATGTTTTGACCATTGAATTGTGAATGGGGGGATGTTTGCTACCTCTGAGCTAATACTGTGAGACAATCATGTAATTCCTCATTTCTTTTTTCCCTTTGCCATAGGATTCACTATAACCAGACAGAATGTACTCTGGTGAAAAAAGTAACAATACATATATAGGGATAGTTAAAAATAAATCGTTGTGGTAAGAGGCAAAAATTTGGGTATCATTTGATGCTGCAACATTACCCATATTCAAGGTGATCAGTACAGTATGTCTCTGAAATCTCATGAATATTGAGGTAATTTTATAATCCAGGGAGAATACAAATACCAATAAAAACATTTTTTTCTTTCCTGGAGGTATTATATTACAGTTATTTAAATCATTTTTCATGAATCTTTTTTGTAGTTGTGTCTACACTAAATATATAGTATAATATATATTTAAAATATATTTTATATGTACATATTATATATTAAATAAGAACATAAACTCATTAATTTAATTTCTTTATGTTAAATCACTTTTATCTGTGTACACAAATAATTTATAA
Organism: Sapajus apella; assembly: GCF_009761245.1. NCBI lineage: Eukaryota > Metazoa > Chordata > Mammalia > Primates > Cebidae > Sapajus > Sapajus apella. The sequence continues at coordinate 20,766,841 of NW_022436945.1, forward strand.
AAATAATAAAAATATTATCTATTTTTTGTTAATATTTTCCCTATTATTCCATGTGCTTGTTTTGAAATGTAGTTAGTAAATTAGCTCTGTTAACTTTATCCTTCAAATCCCCTGTAATTTCATTTACTTTTCTCTTACTTGATAGTTGTAGGATGGAGAGAGGTAGATTTTAGTCTATTACAACAGTGTTTCTATCAATTTGTCTTTTTTTTTTTTAAACAGGTTTTAAAGAAAATTATGTGCTATAGAAAAAGGTTGCATTTGTCAAATGAAAACAAATTTGGACTTGTGTAAGAAAAGACTTTATTTAACAACGTTATTGTAACAGGTACGGAAGCGATTACAGAAGAACTCTCCATTCACAAGATCTGCAAGTATGTCAATGGTTAGGTAGAAAGGGCCCTTTAACAGTAAGGCTTGAACAAGACTAGAAAGAAAGTGTGGGTCAGGTATGGGAGCAGTAGGTTGTTCTCAAGGATATTTTTCTCCAGTGTTAGCTGTTTCCTGGGAGGGATCATTAAGTAGAAGTTGTTCTGATTTTCAATGATTGCTTGAATGACAAAGTCCCATGGCTGGTGAGGAGTGAGGAACCTGGCTAACATTAGGTAAGTTAAGTTTGTGGGCATTTGGTCTAGATTCGTCAGTGGGATGAACAGTTTTATTAATCATTTATGATTAAGAAATGGGAATGTCAAAGGTCTGTGTCTGGCTTTGACACAGGTAAAAAATCAGGTCATCAGCAGTCCCTAAGTTTATGGGGGAAGGATGGTTCTTTGCAGTAAGCGGTTTCCTCAAACTCAAAAGGAATTATTGTCTCCTTTGCTTTCTATTTTTGCTTAATGGATTTCTTCTTTCCTTTGAACTGTGTTAGAGACTTGCTTTAAATATATATTATAAATATATTTTAAAATTTTTTTGAAAGAAGGTCTCATTCTGTCATTTGCGCTGGAAGGTGGTGGCCTAATCATACCTCACTGCAGCCTTGACCTCCCCAGCTGAAGCAATCCTCACACCTCACTCAGCCTCCAGAGTAGCTGGGACCACAGGTGCACACTGCCATACCAGGCTATTCTGTTTGTTAACAGACAAGATCTCACTATGTTGCTTGGGTTGGTCTCAAACTGCTGGGCTCAAGCGATTCTCCCATCTTTGCCTCCCAAAATGCTGGGATGCAGGTGTGAGACAACATACCTGGCCTTTATTTCTTTTCTGTCAGCATTGCACATTGATGACTCTTTCCATTATTCCCCTCCTTTTTTTTTTTTTTTAAAAAAAAAAAGGTGTTATTTTTATTTCAATAAGCTTCTATTCCTAATTATTTGAAAATGCATTAAATTTGAGGCTCTGTTTTCAGTGGAGATAGATAAGGCCTTGTTTCTTTAATTACCATTTAGCCTAATTTTTCTTCCCATCTAAGCACCATTTTAACAAAAGGCTTAAAGGACTTAAATGATCAGAATCTTCTAGGTGGTGGTTAATATAGATCTTTATGGCTTGTAATAATTTTCCTCAATCAGTTAATTTTAGCTGTCTAATAAATAAATGTAAATATCTTCCTTCTTAAGAGTTTTTTTAAAAATCTTGAAAAATATTTCTGTTCTATTATTTTTGCTTTTAAAGCAATGATGGAGACAAGGATGGGGATATCTTCTGAGAAATATGTCTTTAGGTAATTTTATTATTATGGAAAAATCAGAGTGTACTTAAACAAACCTAGACGGTATAACCTGTCATAAACTTAGGCACTACAGTATAGCTTATTGCTCGTAGGCTACAAACATGTACAGAATGTTACTATACCAAATACTATAGTCAGTTAGAACAAAATTATATCTCTATATCTAAACGTATCTAAACATAGTAAAGTATGGTAAAAATATGGTATAAAAGACAAAAATAGTGCACCTGTATAAGGTATCTACAAGGAGTGGAGCTTACAGGATTGGGAGTTTCTATGGGTAAATGAGTGAGTGAGTGGTGAATGAATGTGACACCTAGGACATTACTGGACACTACTGTAGACTTTATAAACACTGTATGCTTAGGCTACACTACATTTATTTAAATTTTTTTTCTTTAGTAGTAAATTAACTTTAGCTTACTCTATTTTTTTTTTTTTTTTGAGATGGAGTGTTACTCTGTCACCCAGGCTGGAGTGCAATGGTGCTATCTTGGCTCACTATAACCTCTGCCTCCTGGGTTCAAGTGATTCTCCTGCCTCAGCCTCTTGTGTAGCTGAAATTACAGGTGTGCACCACCACACCTGGCTAATTTTTGAATTTTTAGTAGAGACTGGGTTTCACCATGTTGGTCCGGCTGGTCTTGAACTCCCAGCCTCAGGTGATCTGCCTGTCGTGGCCACCTAAAGTACTGGGATTACAGGTGTGAGCCACTGCACCAGGCTTAACTTTTTTACTTTTTTTTTTTTTTTGAGACAGAGTGTGTTGCTCTGTCACAAGGTTGGAGTGCAATGGTGCAATCTCCACCTTCCAGGTTCAAGCTATTCTCCTGCCTCAGCCTCCCAAGTAGCTGGGACTACAGGCATGCGCCATCATGCTCAGCTAATTTTTGTATATTTAGTAGAGACGGGGTTTCACCATTTTGGCCAGGATGCTCTTGATCTCTTGACTTTGTGATCTGCCCACCTCGGCCTCCTAAAGTGCTGGGATTACAGGCGTGAGCCACCATACCAGGACAACTTTTTTACTTTCTAAACTTTTAGCTATTTATTTATTTGGCTTTTTCTGTTTTTAGTGATAACACTTAGCTTCAAATACAAAGAAATTGTAAAACTGTATAGAACCACTTTCTTTCATTATATCTTTCTTTGTAAGCATTTTTCTACTTTATTTTTTATTTTTAAAATTTATGTATTTATTTATTTTTACTTTTTAAACGTTTTCAGTAAAAACTATGACACAAACACACACTTTAGCCCAGGCCTACACAGAGTCAGGATCATCAATATCACTGTCTTCTACTTCCACACCTTGTCCCAGTGGAAGGTCTTCAGGGGCAGTGACATACATGGAAATGTCATCTCCTGTAAGCAACGTCTTCTTCTGGAAGAACTTCTAAAGGGCCTGTCTGATACTTTTTGCAGACAGTCTTTTTTTTTAGTATAACAAATAGTATAGTGTAGTAAATACCTAAACCAGTAACAGAGTCATTTATGATCATTATCAGGTGATATGCACTGTATATAACGGTATGTGCTATGAAGACTGGCAGCACAGTAGGTTTGCTTATGGCAGCCTCACCACAAACACATGAATAATGTGTTGCACTGTGACGTTATGACAGCTATGATGTTGCTGGGCAATAGGAGTTTTTCATCTCCATTATCACCCTATGGGATCACCATTGGATATGAGATCCGTTACTGATTGAAAATGTGTGGTGTGTAATTGTAATTACCACTGTATTTGCTTTAAAGAGGTAGGATCTCATTATATTTCCCAGATGGTCCTTGACTAACTAGGCTCAAGCTATCTGACCGCCTCAGCCTTCTGAGTAGCTGAGACTACTACTGTATTTTATATTATACATTGTTGTTAGTTTTCTATATTTTACTTCTTTGGATTGTTTACAGTTCTTAGTATTTTTGTTGTTGCTGTGTATTATGGAAGTGCTATATGGTAGTTTTGTAATAAATCCAATACAATTTTTTGCAACGTAGTTATTATGAGAGATTAGTTTGCCTTTTTTTGTGTAGAGGACATTTCTGAATGGTAAACTGATTTTTTATAATCTTGATCATAATCAAATGAAAATTGACCCCAACAGTAAGAACCAGTAAGTTTCTCAGTCTTTTTGCTTCCTTTTAAATGCAATGGCAAAATAATAACTAAAGTAGTTTGTGATGTCTTTACTCAGTGACATACTGTAAGACATTTTATATCACATAGGCATGTCCACAGACATATATAATTAGGCGGTAATTTAAGTAAATGAAAAAAATGATAAATTGTGCTTAAAAGCTGCAAAGTGTCCAGGTATTTCTGTTCCATTTAATTTTTTTTAATACTATTGTGACTCAGTTTACTTCAAGGTCCAGTGTTTAGTGGTATCCTGGAACTTAAACGGTACTGAATGAGATTATTTGTACTCTCTGCAGCACTCTGACATTTTAATTGTTAAAATGCCTGAAGACCTGAGCTGGGATTGTTCACTCTTGGTATAGGCAAATGGAGACGGGGGCTGCTTCTAGCCGTCAGCTCAGTAGAAATTTCAAAAATTTGGTCTTCCACGTTGTCTAGTCTTTACAGTTTATTGAGTTCCCTGGAGTCTAGTGCACATACAGATGTAGCTAATAAGAAATTTACTCACAGCCTTCCTTTTCTTTAATAACATTTTCTAGGTAAATCCCCACTAAGCTTTGCCTAGGGGAATCCTCTAGGAGCTTGAAGACAAGGATGGGCCCTGTAATAAATTAAGAGCACTGGATAGGATTGTCAGGAAACTTGAACAAAAAGAAACTTAAAGCATGGAATCAGCATTCTTTCCGTTTCACTTCAAATTCATAGACATCTTTATCAGTGTATTCCAGGCTATTAGTCAAACACATTAGGTGATCAGATTATCAGATTAATGCATCTAAATAAACGTTATTTTAAGTAAATTAGAAAACAATAGAAAATTCTAGGGAGCATTATATAAGACATAGCGTTGTTTCAGAAACTTTCCGTCTTTGTATGTGGTATGTGTATGTATACGAGATCACGATGTAAAATGATGTTTTCATTGCAGGTAGTGGTAATTAAAGTTTGAAAGCCCTTATCCTATAGGATATGTTAAAACAACTCTATGCCCAGGTTGCTACAGAAAAATATTTATGATATTAATTTTCTCTTTCCCACAACTGTCCAAAATTGTTGGATAGAACCATAGCTAGAACCACAGGAATTTATATCTACATTTTTTACAATTTTCCCCAAATTCTGCTGTTTATGCCATTTACATTTTGCTAAAGTATTCTTTGTTTCCTTAACTTTCTTCTCAAATACTGATGCTAACTTTTCATTTCGGTTCGTATATTGTCAGCCAATCTTTTATCTCCAGCTTCATAAAGTGCAGGTTCTGTTTAACCCCATGGGAATCTCTAAGGAGATGCTACAGAAAATTTCTCTCTCAAGTGCTGTTTTTTCCCCTTCTATTATGTTACATCAGCTTTTTCTGTATTGATTTTTTTTTCTTATTTTCTCTTTTCCCCTGGTAATCCATCCTTGAACATAATGAAGTCTATCCTATTACTGTATTAACTACCAAATGCTATAAATGAATATCCCTTGATTCCTTTAAATATTTACCGGGATAATATTAGAGGTTTCATATCAGTTCAAAAACTGGAGAGCTAATAGATGTAGCTGAGTGTTGGCACCTTTGAGATCTGCATCCTGGGAGAGTTGGAATAGAATTGTAGAAAGTTCATTTCTCAGGAAAAAATGTGTGTTGATGTTAGGTCACTGTGAGGCTGTTTTCAACTTGCATGTTATTAAGCAGAAATTTATAGGAGCTTTGGAAAGTAGATTTTCCTACCCTTTTTTTTTCCCCATGAAAGCTTTTGTATTTGTTTCTTGTTTTCAAATCTTAATATCTGTTTTTGCTATTTCTTGGAGAGGGAGATTACAGAATGTTCAAACTTTGCTATTTTACTGGAAATAATTATTATCTTACCATCAACGTGTGTATACTTATGCTTGAGGAAAACCTACTGTAATGCTCAAAGTATCCTGTTTACAAGAAATTTGGTTATCTATGGTTTAATTAAAATAATTTTCCATTTCTACTTCTTAGAAATTTGAATCCATTAGGGCTTTGAGAGGTAGCTGCAACTAAATTGAATGCAATTTGTGCCAGGCATTTTTGGGACATCTGACAAAAATTGCCAGCCATCCATAGCATTCTCTTTCCATTCTTTGGACATACAGATTATATTTCCCAGAATTTCCTACAGGTGGGTACAGTCATGTGACTGGAGTTCTTTATAGAAATGTAGGTAGAAATAATTCACCACCGTTGGCCTTGCCCACAAAAACCCTCCAGCAGGTGGATTTACTTCCCCTCTCTCTCTCTCTCTCTCTCTCTCTCTCTCTCTCTCTCTCTCTCTCTGTTACAGTCTTAGCTATGGTCAGCCTAGCTCCCTAATGATCACGCAATGAAGAGCCACCCAGCTGACCTGAATTCCTATCCAATAATTTTATATGAATAGCACATAACATTTTAGCCTGTTAAGCCACTGTTAAGCCAAATGCAGGTCTTGTTATTCAAACAGCATAGGTCTTACCTAACACATATACCCATCTCATCTATCTTTTTTGACAATATTGAGAAATAGGCATTATTGTCCTCATTTTACCAATGAGAAATCTGAATTATGTAAAGCCAAAGTGCAAGAAAGTAGAAATGCCAAATTGGATTTCTAACTCACTTTGCCAACTCCAAGCCTGTGTCCTAAAATGCCCCATTTAAAAGGTGAAACAGCTGTTTGGAATCAGTTTGCCGAGGAGTAACAACTTTTGAGAGTATACACATGAAATGGCTTCATTTTTTTCCAGTAAACACCAATATTCACAAGTATCTGTTGAAACTTCCCTTTGCCAAATGTATAATAGTAGGAAGGCATAACAATTCTCATCCCAGCTCTACATTTTTTCAAGTACCAACAATTGTGAAAACAGACTTTTCATTTTTAAGTATTCATTCTATTCATTAAAAAAAATCAGTATTAGCTCAAATTTGTTTTGGTTTTGTCGTCTCTATCACCATTTGCTTCTCTGGCTGGTTTTAAGTGAAAAGGGACATTAGCTTTGCCTTGCACAGTTTGACCATATCTAGGAGAGACTGCCAGGCATAAACACTACCTCTGTCATTTACTAGCAAGGTGGCTATGGGCAAGTTATGTCACTTCTCTGTGACATGGTCATTTCACCTGTAAGATGTTGGTGATTATTATCCATGTTTCAATAGTTATTTTGGGGAAGCAGGTAATGATTGAATGAATTACTAATGGTAGAATTTAGCGTATAATAAAATCTCAACAAATATTTGAGTTTTAAAAATTCATTATTTTTGCCCTGGCTGGTGGTACCATGCCATATTTCTCTGGTTCACAATCATATTGCTCCCCTGCTCTATTCATCCAAGACAAGGCTGTAGCCTCCAATCCTGTTACTCTCCAATGTCACCCCTATGGCCGCATGCAGTATTCAACGTCTACATCATGTAGGAACTGCTCATTTATCTTGGAGGGACGAGGTCCTATTCCACTCTCACTATCCCTAACATGTTTTCCAAGATATTTTCTCCACTTCTCTTCAACGTCAGATGGGATACGGTCACTTCTCCCTCACTGATAGAGGCAGAGGAAACCTGCAGCCAATCCTCCAAACTTCATTATTTTCTTGAGTCCTCGATCCTGCACTTTGCAAAAAGAAACAATGTCATCTCCTTTATGGGGAAGGACGGAAAGAGAATGGCCTTTCTGTACCTGCTCTTCTCCAAATTACAAGCCTGTGTCTCCAAGTGTGCCTCTTGATTATACTAAGAAGAGTGACAGCTGTGGGGAATGTATAAATTCCAACAACTGATCTCTTTGCAGTTGATGTGTGGGAAAATGAACATCTTTCATTCTTAGCTGTGGAGGCTCAATAGTCCATTTCAGGGAAATGGGACTCAACTCAGCACTAATATCATCTAGTTACATTTTAAATTAAATGACTAGATCAAGTCAAAATAATGAAATTAGCTTGTGGTATAGCTAGGGTTAAAACCCAATCTTCAGGTTCTCGGTACAGTATTTCTAAAATATTTTGAGTGCCTCTATCAAGTTCTGAATATAAACAAATAACAAAGCAAATATGAATTGTTAAATATGCACATATATTTTCTATTTTATACATACCTATATGTTTATATATGTGTAAAATATGTGCATATTCAAAAATAAGAAATATGTACATATGCATATATTCTTTCAAAGTAATGGAAAAAAAATCTCTACCTGTAGATGACTTTATGAGAAGAAAAAACTTCCTCCCTGTAGGCGATGGCCATGAAGAAGCAAGTTGTTGTTGTTTTTTTTTTTTTGAGATGAAGTCTTGCTCTGTTGCTCAGGCTGCAGGGCAGTAAGAAGCAAGTTGTTTTAGTCTGCTGAAAGGAGAAGGAGAGAAGAAAAGAGAAGGTAAATGGGGCGGTGGCTAATAAGATGCTTTTCATTAGCTCTGGAGCTCATTTTTACTCTGACAAGTTTTATGATCAGGCCATCTTTTTATAATAGAGTTTAATATGGATTTTAGCCTCACAATATTCATATACTTAACCTTTATTTATGAGGACAATTTCAGAGTATGGTCTCTTCTAGCTTCTCAGTGGCCTCTGCTAAATGTCAATTTTGGTTTAAAGCTGTCATCATGGAGGAACCCTGGAGGAGCCAGATTTCTTTTCTCCAGACATCATAATGCTGCACCTTTGCTGCCCACAAATGCAGCTCTTGCATATCTGAAATTTAGACCCACAAAAGGCGATCTAAACTTAGCCTTTTACAAACATGTTTTTAATTCATATACCTTAACAACAAAGCTAAATGTGTAAAGAAATGTGAATTGGTGATTTAGTGGAAGGATTAAGATTCATTCCTTTTTTATTTGAGTAGTTAAAACCAAAAATAGTATTTTTTTTTTAATTTGCACAAATATGTCACAAATAAGAAAAGGTAACAAAATACGTTCCCTCAAGCAGAATCATTACTATGTACCCACAATATTTTCTTTTCACTCTAATCCCAAAACCATAGTCTCTGAAAGCCATCAGCCATGTTGAAGCAAAGTAATAGGTTCGGTTATATAACCATGCAGCTTAATGTCTTTGCTCTCTGATTATGAGTGGTTGAAACACTGTTTCACAAAACAGTTGTTCATCTAGAATTTGGGAATCATTCAAGTTTCCAATCATTCTCTTTTGCCTGCTCTGTTTCCCTCAGCTATCTTGCAGAGATAAGCATACTTGGTAAGTTTTGATTTTTTATGAGACTATTTGGTTTTTGCGAATTTTTCATTTTTCACTAATTTTGATAAAACTAGTGTTTGTTTAGCTTAGTTGTGAAGAAATCACATGAGACTAGAAAAAAATATAAACTTATGTAACGAAGAATTTTAGGGAAATCGGTGTTAAGCAAATCAGAAAAGTGTATATGTGAATTGGCAATTAAGAAAAGTTGTTTTATTTGGTTGTGCACTCTGGTATAAAGAAATCAAATCACCTTGAATAGGAAAAATCCAACAGAAAAACGATAAGAAAGACACGTTCAATATATCATCTAGTGAAAATAAACAGTGAGTATAAAGAAACAAACAAATACTGTTTTCTCAATTGAAGATTGCTTGCTTAACTATAAATGGTGTTATAACTATTTATGGGACATATAAAATAACTTAAGTGATATCTTCATAAAATTCATATATGCATGAAGTCTCATGCATTTTTAACTAAAAGAATATATAAAATATGACTGAACATAATTACCATAAACCAAACAATGTCTCTGCAGTTAGTTACTGTAAAGATATTAGACACATCACATATTTTGTAATTGTTTTCACAATTTGTGTGCTTTAAAGACTTTCAGTGACTTCACATTGCTCTTCAAATAAAATTCTCAAATTCTGAACATACGCAAAATGCCCTGTACATCTTGTGTCTTTTCAGTTGTATTTTGTGTTGTTATTCTCCTCAGTCTTCTCACTGCTCCCATCCTGGCCAGTTTTTCAGTTCTTCCGGCACACTGGATTCTACCTCAGGGTCTTTATGTATATTTCACAGATATTCATTTCTCTCGCAGTGAAGCCATCCATTCCCTTCCTCACTTCATCCATCACCCCATGTTTGCTCCTGTCTATCCACTCTCAGCCAAAGATGACAGTTTCAGTGAGAAGGTCTGTGAATTTCACCTCAAATTTAATTTGGTTTTCTAGAAATATTCTGTCTTAGGTATGTATGTTTCATTTTATAGCACATAATTATATGTTTATGCATAGTATTATGTGCTTAATCTGCATATTAGCCATTATCAGAGAAAACTTTTTGAGAAAGAAGAACCTCATTTTGCAATTTAGTTTTTCATTTGGTGCTTAACCTAATTTCTAGTACAGAAGAAGAAGACTTTGCTGGCGTTAGTTAAGTATAATTTAACCACACTTAGATTATTTAAGTGATAATTTAGAGACAATTCGAAATTCTGAAATTCCTGGAGGTTGACATGACATAGGGAGTAATATGGTCTCTAGACATGGTAGCACCAGTTGTTCAACCAGGAAGAATTATCAGCTTGGAACGGAAACGCTCTTAAGGTATGTACAGAGTACAGGCCTTCTGAAATTTCATCTGTCTGCTTACATTGCTGGCCAAGACAACTCTATCCAAATATTGTCTTTAATGGAGTTCAGGCAGGCATGTGTAAGAACAGCCCCACAGAAGGAAATGGAGATAGTTTCTTCTTCTAGAGGTTAGAGCATAATAGACCTTCAGAGTCACAAGATTAAGAATATTAGTTTTAGTAAGTTCTGTGGCTTTTTCTAAGACAAAAAGAAGTAAGGAAAAAAACACGCAAAAGGTCAGATCCTTTCCCTGCTCAAAGAAATTCAGTCAGCGTCCATGCCTCCTCTCCTCTCTGTGCCTGCTTCCACGGCTTCACTCATCTGTTGTAATTTATCTATTTATCTGTTTTCTATTTATGTGCTTTTTTTTTTCTTTTTTTGAGGCAGAGTCTTGCTCTTGTCGCCCAGGCTGGAGTGCAGTGGCGCGATCTCGGCTCACTGCAACCTCCACCTCCTGGATTCAGGCGATTTTTCTACCTCAGGCTCCTGAGTAGCTGGGATTACAGGCACCCACCACCATGCCCGGCTAATTTTTTTTACTTTTAGTAGAGACGGTGTTTCGCCATGTTGGCCAGGATGGTCTCAAACTCCTGATCTCAGGTGATCTTCCCACCTAGGCCTCCCAAAGTGTTGAGATTACAGACATGAGCCACTGCGCCTGGCCCTACTAACTTCAAGCTCCTTTGAGGAGACCGTCACATAATTTTGTCAATGACTCATTAAAAGTTAAGAGCTTTACAGATGTTTTAAAATTTTGATGCTCAAGAAAAGATACACAGTTTAACCTTAAACAACGCAGGCATAAGGGGCACTGATTCCCTGCATAGTCAGAAATCACATATAGATTTTGACTCCCCCAATTCTTAAGTACTAATAGTCTACTATTGACTGTAAGCCTTACTGATAATAGAAACAGTAGATTGACATATATTTTGTATGTTGTATATATTATGTACTGTATTCATACAATAAAGCTACAGAAAAGAAAATTGTTAAAAATCATAAGGGGGAAAATGTATTTACTATTCATTAGATAGAAATGGATCATCTTATATGTGTTTACTCTCACCATTTTCACGTTGAGTAGGCTAAGTAGGAAGAGGAAGAGGAAGAGGAAGAGGAGGGATTTGGTTTTGCTGTCTCCGGGTGGCAGAGATGGAAGAAAATTCACATACAAGTGGACCCACACCATTCAAACCTGTGTTATTCAAGGGTCATCTGCATTTTACTGTTCAACTCAGTGTATTTCTCTTCCCCCTTAAAAAACTAAAACAATATTATCAAAAAAGTAATACTATATTTACTTTGTGTAGTATCCTTACTGTCATATTTTCTACTCTATTTTATTATATTTTCATTTTTGAAATATGTTCTTCATATGAACAACTTGGTTGGTTTCATTACCCAGCAATGGTTTGTGACCAGCAATAGATTGTGAGCCAAATGCAGTGGCTATGTTTACCTACCTTTAACAACTAAACACTGACTGGCACACACTAAGTTTGATGAATAAATTAATGACTGTATCCTTCACAATTAGAAACACTATATAGGATTTTCTGCTCATGCTGCAGGATTTAGTTTAACTAACATCTGGGTTCTTGTCACACGCCTGGGAAAATTTAGGCACGTGGCACATTGGAAGGTGAGTAGAGCAGGATACTACTGGGCAAAAAAGAAAAAAAACAAAAAAACAAAAAACTCAGCAAAGCAAGATAGAGTCCTCCTAACAGACCCCCACCTCACAGATTGACTCCCAGGTCACCACTGGAGCTGAAGAGGTCAGGCCCCTCCCCTGCATAAGTTACAAATTCCCCATGGCTCCACCCACTTCCCCCAGTGCGCATGTCAGCCTCCAGTTCTCTGTGGCCATGTCCCGACAAGTCCTGGGCAAGTTCCTTCATCCTCACAAAAACATGTGATGTAAACACTAGTGGGGCAGATGGAAGATTCTCCCAGGACCCCCTTTTACCTGCCTCTGAATTTGGCTGTTGAATAAATAAGTAGGCAGGACCTTTCAGACTTTGAAGGAGGCCTGGGATACTTCTGTATTTTGCACTTGCTGACATAATATAAATAATGTGTAACAAAGTTATGTTAGTTGATTGAAATGCTGACATTAAACATTAAATTAAAAATGAAATGATACAATTGACATAAATAGAGAATTTGTAAGATAATTGTTTCAAGGGCAGGCAATACAGTCCATTACTGAGACACAATATGAGTTTAATGAATCCCTTCTCTTATCTTGCTAAGGTATGCCTGTAACAAAACATAACATTCCCCACAGATACATACAACCATTGTGTACCTATAATAATCTAAAATTAAAAGTTAAAATAAAGGCCTGGTGGGGTGGCTCATGCTTGTAATCCCAGCACTGTGGGAGGCCAAGGTGGGCGGATCACTGGTGGTCAGGAGTTCCAGACCAACCAGGCCAACAGGGTGAAACCTGACCTCTACTAAAAATACAAGTTATCTGGGCGTGGTGTCGGGCACCTGTAATCCCAGCTACTCAGGAGACTGAGGCAGGAGAATTGCTTGAACCTGGGAGGTGGCCATTGCAATGAGCCGAGATTCTGCCATTGCACTCCAGCCTGGGTGACAGAGAGAGACTCCAGATAAAAAAAAAAAAAAAAAAATTAATTAATTAATTAATTAATTTAAAAAAATCTTGACAATGTTTCTCTGTACCTATGTAACTTTTTTCGATGAAAACTTCTAAGTTCAAGTGTGAGATCTTTCAAGCACGTAAGACACCTTTCTCATAGTTTTTTTTTTCTTCCTGGGCATTATTTGATGCTTTTACTTCTACCTTTAGAAAGAAAATCTTCTGATTAAGGAATAGTTCTCAAAAATGTGTCTGTAAAAATGCAAACACCTAAAGAAATTGAAAGTATTATTTTAATAAACAGTGAAGAGCAGCACAAGCAAATTGAGCTAATTACAGAAAATGGAAAGGAAAATAAATTCTCTTTTGTTCAGAAAGACAATTCTAACCAGGACACAAAGGCCCATGAGGTATTATGGGAAAGCCAGAGACTGTTAAGAACATGAGGAAGTCAATTGCTTTTGGAAAAATGAAATAATCTTTAGACCTAAATATTTGTCCTTTTTCTGGCTATAGAAATATATTTATCTATATTATATTTTAAAATTGTGCAATGATTATGTAGCCATAAAAATTAAAAATAAAAAAGACCAGAATATCTCTGCAACCTCACCCTTTCCTTTAATTTTCCATGCCTATGCCTTCAATTCATTAAATTGCTTTCTAACCAATCTCCCTGTCTATAGTCTAGTCCTTTCTGCACCACTGCCAGAGTAAACTCTTACAAATTCAAATCTGATTATGCTATTCTCCAGCTCAAAAAGCTTTAATGACTCCCCAGAGCTCTGAGTGAAAAAAAATCAAAGCCATAGAATGGCACACAAGTTTTGCCACCTGTTTACCTCTCTAAGACTTCTCCCTCCACCTCGTCACCGGCATTATGAGCATCAGCAACAAAACAGGGCTCTCTGTCCCCTGAATGTACTTTTTCTTTTGGATCTCTTTGCACATGATCTCCCCTCTGGCTGGCAAACTCTCCCTTCCTTTGAATACATTTTCCATTCTTATTCACTCTTCAAAATAATTTTCTTGCAACTCTATAAAAACTTCTCTACCCTCTGCCCCGGGCCCCTGCAGCCACCAGGACTATCTCAAACAGACTCAGGCTGATAGAATGGCAACAAGAACTGCACAGATATCACATGAAGGCAGCCCTCTATTCGACTTCCAATTTTGTTATGGTTATAACTGCTGAAACCTGACAACGCTTCTTGGCTTCTCTCAATTTCAAATTCCTTTGCAAAACACAGATATGCTGATGCAGAAATGTGAAGGTTGTGGGGATGACATACAATAAAGACTAAAGTAGAGTCATTATCATTTACAGAAGTTATATTTCCAGTAGAGAGGGTATACTCACCTTCAAGTCTTATTTTCCTTTGAAGAGGTAGTTTTTGTCATCTTTCATATCCGTAGTAACTCATACAACCGTAAGGAGTAGATTCTATCATTATTTCCACTTATAGAAGAGGAAATTGAGTCATAGAGATGTTAAGTCTTTGCCCAAAATGGCAAACCTTGTATGTGTGGGTGCTGGGCTTTGGACCTAAGCAGTCTGGCTCTAGAGTTCGTATTTCTAATCAGTAGTCTACTCTGCCTATGCTGTTGGTTCTCAGAACTCATCTCCAAACCTCTGCTATACTTATAATCTTATATTTTTTCTAGGACTCCATTTTTTTCTTGAAAGCATCAAATAGTTCCTTAAAACTAAACTCAAACCTCAAAGGGACTCTCTTTCATATCAATTGGCATTCAGAAAACTTTTAGATTCGGCAAAAGTATCATATTAATATGGGAGAGCTCCCTGACCCCCTTCACAGGACATGCAACAGAGGTATGTCACATTTGTTGGGTCGTTGCATGGTCAAACCCTTTACAGGAGGAGCAGCATACCAACAGGCAGGTGCAGGAGCCAGAGGAACCAGGGAGAGTGCCTTTGGGCTCTGCCCTCACAGTAGCATTTATGGGCGGGTACTTGCGACTCCCAAAGCCCTAGTGGGCATGTCACAGTCCTTTTTTTTTATCTCTGATGTCCACAGACAGCTTAAGTGTTAACCAGCTCAGTGCTCTCTTGGTAACTGGGTTCTTGGCTGGCATCCAGGAAGAATCAGGTCACATGGACAAACTGAAGGAGGGTAAATTAGGGGGACTTTTATTGACAGATGGAGGTGGCTTTCAGCAGGGTGGATGGGGAGCTGGAAAGGGGATAAAGTGGAAAGAGTTTGGCTGTCTTGTGGTTGATTTCCTCTCCTATGGTCCCCAGCTGAGCTCCATTTAATGATCAGATGGTCTTTCCCTTCTTACGTTCTCTGCTGCATCACTTTTCTGTTCCTCTGCTCTTCATTCTTCCGTTCATCTGCTCATAGAGCCTGAGGTTTGGAGTTCATATGAATACAGGATAGGAGGATGTGGTAGGCCAAAAGGCAACATTTGGGTGCAAAAATAGGAATGCTTGTTCCATTTAGGACTGTGGGTTTCCAGACTTGAGGGTGAGACCTTTTCTGGGGAACCACTCTCTTCTACCATATTTCCCTGCCTCCTGTCTGTATCTATACTATTTGTTTGTCAAAATAGAGTGATTTCTAAATAAACTATTATATCACACACCAATAAATGATTTAGGAAGAAAAGTTGCTTGAAGGGATAGACATTATCTGACTTGATTTTTGTACAATAATAAAAGGAAATTCACGTGAAAAATGACATTTAAAAGTCATGTCTAAAAGTTTTTTAAATGCATTTTTATTGGCGAATAAGTCCTAACATTAAGCGAATGTATTACAATATTGTTTACCATGGTACAGCAATTCTGCAGTCTGCTTAAAGCTTCAGCTTTTTGAAAAGAGGTCCAGTTGCTGCACTGTAATATTGGTTAGCCTTTATTTATGCACCTACCCATTGTCTTTGAAGTCAGGTAATAGCAGCAAATCAAATGGCATATTCTCATTCCCTGTCACACATCTTACCCCTTAAGCATTAGGATAAACAGATGTGGCTTCGCCAAAGCTGTTGTCAGCAATACACTACTTCCAGTGACAATAAATTTTTCCACTAATGATATTAGGTCATAGAATTGGTCTTTTGCACTGTCTTTTCCCACTACTCTATTTTAAGGCGATGCCTTTGTAAACAAACACTTATATAATACAAGGTATTACATGGTGTGAAATAGGCTTGATCCATTAATATGTTGTGAAGTTGTGGCCTAGAAAAATAAAAGGATATAATGTGATCAGTACAGCAAGGGAAAGGAACGTTCTGTGCAACATAAACAACCTGACAAAATGCAGGATGGCTTAGTTTTATTTGTAAAAACCTTTACATGCTCCTATATTTATTAAAAAGTGACCCTCTTGAACTCAGTCTGAATGATATTAAAATGCTGACAGAGAAACAATAAGGAAGAATCTGCCGAAACATTTTGCCGTCAGTGGTGATGTTTTTCATTTATTTTACCCTAGATAAAAAAGAATAAGGGAATTAGGGAATTTGTTGTTTGTAATTTTAATAGCAAATAAACCGCTACCTAATAATACCTTTGAGAAAGTTGTTGGAAATTTATATTTTATAAGCTCTCGTGCCACGAGGGAGAAAAAGTTGGTTTCTTTGGAGAAACATAATTTAAACTATTTAATATCTATTCTATGTAATAAAACAAAGGGAAAATACTGTTTCTTGAGATTTGTTCTCATATAAAAAGTAGGATAAACATTTCCAGAAATTTTGACTTACTGCAAACCACTTCCATAGGCTTTTTAGAGCAAGTATTTAGGATTGTTTTTAAAATACTTCTTCCTCTTCCTCTTTCTTCTTTCCTTTCTCTTCTTTTTTCAAAAGAAATTTATATTTCCAAAAGATTCAAGGAAGTACATTTGAGTACTTAAAAAGTCCAAATTAAATGTAAAGTATTGTCTACATTTTCATAAATTTTTCATGCAAATATAAATGTAAAGTTTTTAAAAGGCATTGACAACACTCTGATGTGGAGCTGGCTTTCATTTATATTCCTTAGGCTAACAGGCCTTCCCTACTTTAGACTTTCAGCTAGATTCTTCAAAGTCTTGCGGACATGATCCTACACCCACAGGTCACCATAGTAATTCCTATCAGAGCACGCAGCACATTGGAACTGTTGTTTTTTTTATTTGTGTTTTCCTCTCAGTGACAATGGACTTGTCTGGCTCATTGATATATTTATAACACATAAAATAGTGTCTGATATGGACTAAGCACATATATGACATTGAACTGAATTGAATCTCATTGAGTAAAAATGTCCCTTGGGTTGAAAATGTCTTTGTTTCCTTGTGCTTTTCAGCATATGTATATCTGGGGTATTTGTAAATAATTGTACCAAACTGACAGAAGTGAAATTACAGACAATTCATTTTTTTTCTTTCTATGTAAACACATAATAGTGTATGCTAAGTTTGCAGGTCAAAAAGAGATAATCAAGGCATACTTTCTGCCCTTAAGGGAGCTATAATCTGAAGATACACACAGACAAATAGCTAAAATACATGACTTATAAAATAATTATCCAGACAAGCTCTAATGACATGATAATTAATGCAGGTGGCAGTGAGATTAGAAATAAAAGGATTTGTGTAAAAAATACTGTGGAAGTGGAATATATTGTATTTTCCACTTAGGTCATTAAGATTCAAGACATCAGAAGGGTTAATTGGTCTTGGTAGAAATATGCCTTTGCTCTTAGAGCTCTTGATTTCAAAGTGCCAAGAAAGTATTTGAATAAAAATGAATGGCAAGCTGTTGGAATTGTGCTTAGGAATTGGAAGACTAAGGTTTAGAGATTGAAGTAGGCTGTATCATGGCCACCCAAGGATGTCCATATCCAGTCCTCGAATCTGTGAATATGAGTGGGCCCAATTTAATCACAAAAATCCCCTTGTGATGGGGGTAGGAAGCAAAATGTCGTAGAGAAAATGAATTGATAGGAACAGAGGTCAAAGAGGAGAGAAAATGCTACTCTGCTAACTTTAAAATTGGTGAAAGGGCCATGGGCCAAGTCAGCCTCTAGAAGCTGAAAAATGCAAGGAAATTGCATCACTCCCCCAGCATCTGAAGGGAACAGGCCACTGCTGACACCTTGATTTTGGCCCAGTGAAACCTATTGCAGACTCCTGACCTCCAGACCTACACAACAGTAAATCTGTGTTTCTTTAAGCTATTACATTTCTGGTAATTTGTCACAGCAGCAACAGAAAACAAACACAGATTTTGGTACCTGAAAATGGGATGCTGCTGTAAGAAACCCCTATGTATGTGAAAAGGACTTTGGAACTGGGCCATAGACAGTGGTTGCAATAATTTCAAGAAGCATAATAGAAAAACCTAGATTTCCTTTAACAGACTGTTTCTCAAAATGTCAAGGTTGAAGACTCTGCCTTTGGGGGGTCAGGCAGAGATGAGGATACTAGAGAAAAGCTGTATCATCTTACATGATACATCATAAACGGAGTACTGGCATAAATATGGAAGTTAGAAAGCACTGCTGATGAGGGCTAAGAAGGAAATTAGCAATGAGCTATAGAAAACGAATACAGATCTACAGGTAGTTTTAATTATGCTCAGAATTGATAGTCTTGGCATGAACTAAATTGTCATGGGAAGCAATGCAGAAGGACAACTTCTGAGAGCTAAGGACCAAACTATCAGGAATATTTTCATTTGGGATAACGAGGAACATAGCAGAGGCAGAGATGAGATAGAGAGGGAGTCGTCATGGTATGCGGGATCAAAAGATTAATGAGTTTAAAGGAAAAAAGAGTTTCAGCAGCATCAAAACTGCAAAGAGTTTGAAGTATGAAAAATGCTATTAAATTTCATGATCAGAAGGCCATCATCTTTCTCAGGAGAACAATCTCTCTCCGATAATGTGAAAACATTGCAAAGTTTTAAAAGTGAAAAAAAAAAGTGAGGCAATGAGGGAAGAATATTCAAATAAAATATTTGGTGACAGAAGAAAAATAATATAGTAGCTTGAGGAAGAGATATTTGTAAGGAGTGCCAAAAAGTAGTATTTCCTTTAGGATATGGAAACTCAACATGCCGTGGAATATGGGGAAAGGGCCAATAAAAGGAACCGAGGCATCTATTATAAGCGAAAAATGTTACAATCAAAGAAAATGTTTGGCAAGAAAGAATAAAATTTGATTCTCAGATATGTGAGCGGACCTGGTAAATACAAAGAGGAGACACAGCGAGAAGACTTCAAGTTGGAGAGAAAGGTCGCCATTTCTTTACAGTTCTATTAGGAACTGATATTGTACAATAAAAGTAAAACTTTAGGAATAGGCATGAAGGCTTGAAGTGAGGATGGAGAAAGTTTGGGAAGGCTTTTTTGGGGAAGATGATGAGAGACAGATAGCAGGAAGTTGAAAGGCAACACAAAGGGAAGAACCAAGGTGAGATAGCAAGTAAGTACATGCAATTAATGAAAGTAGAGTTTCTGCAAACTTCTAGCTATACCAGGTAGCTTGGGAGAGAGCAATGAAGACAGAAAATGCAGTTTTCTCAGAGCTATTGAATAGCAAAAAAAGAAAAATTGAAATTCTAAGTTATAGTGAATGCATTTTTAGAACACTTCCCATGTGTATAACCTAGAGGCAGAAATGAAGCACAATACAGGTCATGGTCTGAAGTGGTTCGGGTTTGATTTCCACATTCCAGTGAAAGTATGACTCTATTCTCTGATGCTTGATAAAATTTCCCTGGACCCACTCCAGATATGCTATTGTTTAATTAGACATACGGTACTGCCAAGTTTTTGTGTTGTAATGAGTGTCCCAGGTGATTCCGACACAGGTGCTCTGAGTCCCATATTTAGAAATATCACTCCGATCCCATATTGAGAAATACTGGCCTCTGAGAATAGGGAATAAGTCAAGGGGCTATAGGTCACTATGATAATGAACAAGTTGGGTTGTTATTAGAGAGTAGCTAAGGTAGAAGAAAACAGTTGTAGGAGAGGGGTTCATGTCAGAGAGTCAGCATTGGAAGTGGAGCTTTTTCAAAAAGAGTTTATTATATTTTAGGAAAGATGGAAAGTTTTTCTTCTTCTACCCACCCTTCTCTCCCTGCTTGCTACAATCCAAGAAGGATCTATTTCACAGAATTTTAGGACAGTAAATTAGTGACATTTAGTAGTCATTGGAGCTATACTGTGTATTGTATAAAACATTCAAACTCATGGGTATAGTATTATTCTTTGGCTTTCTCCTTCCATGTAAAAGACATGGTAAGAAATCTAGGGCCTATTGAAAGGCTAGCCAAAGAGATTTCCATGGCACTATTCCAGTTAAGAACAAAGCTGTATTTTCCATTTATCATTGCCTACTTTTGTGTGTTATTCTTCCTCCAGGGAACCTCAATAAAAAAAAAATTATGATTTGCAGATTCCTTGATCACCTAACAAAATTTAATTTATTAAAGTCCCAAACCACATCTGATCCCTCTATCAGAAGTCAATGACTTGTAATAGTTATATAACATTGCCTTCTTCTCATTATAATTTGAAAACAGTGAACTAGAAGAGATCTAGTGAGAGAAAATGTATAATATACTAAACATAGAGTCTGGTAGACAGTTAACCCTCAGTAAATGAACTTGTAGTGGGATAAGTTGGTGGAAACTCATGTTAATGTTCCATATATCCATTCTGGGAAAGAAATTCAGAGTTGCACATAAAAGCAGTGAGTGTGGTTAAAAGATTACCTATCGATTTGGGATTTTAGGACAAGTTGTTCAAAGACTCAGTGTCTCAATTTTCTCCAAAATTGTGGTGTAGAAGCAAGCTGACTTTGCCACTTTTCTCAAACAAAACAAAACAAACAAATAGAAAAACAAAACAGGCTCAGCACGGTGGCTGATGCTTGTAATTCCAACACTTTGAGAGGCGGAGACTGGTGGATCATCTGAGGTCAGGAGTTCAAGACCAGCCTGGCCAACATGGTGAAGTCCTATCTCTACTAAAAATACAAAAAGTATCTTGGCATGGTGGTACATGCATATAATCCCAGATACTTGGGAGGCTGAGGCAGGAAAATTGCTTGAACCCAGGAGGCAGAGGTTGCAGTGAGAAGAGATTGTGCCATTGCACTCCAGCCTGGGTGACAAGAGTGAAACCCCATCTCAAAAACAAACAAAAAACCAAAAAACAAAAGCAAACATATGGTAATATCCTAGAACTCTGGGAGGCTGAGGCAGGAAAGCTGCTTGAGCCCAGGAGGTGGAGGTTGCAGTGAGCCAGGATCACACCACTGCAATCCACACACCAGCCTGGGTGACAGAGCGAGAGTTAGTTTCAGAAAAGAAAAAGAAAAAGAAAAGAAATATCCTAGAACTCAAATATGAAGATGAGCCATTTTCTGGGGCTGCAGAGAAGTGAAAAATACTCTGAGCCTATGGTAAATTAATTGGACTTCCACATCCATAAACCCCTTCCTCTCATTCTGCCCAGCACCAAGCACAGAGAAATTTTTTTCCAACTCATTGTGTCTGCACTGGAAAATGTAAATTGAGGTGGACATGAAGCTTCTTCATTATCCTAAGTTCTATGGCAGGAAATCTGTCCCTGCCGTAACTCACATGAAGATTGTTAGTGTCTGAAGGAACAAGTGGAGACAAAGGGGGAAATGGGACTACCATCCTCACCCCTGGGAACTCTGCTCTGTAACACTGCCAGAGGATGTGCCCAATCAAAGTGGCTATTCAGCAGCACCATATTGTAGGAGACATAAATGACTACATGAACCTAGGCATGAGCCATTGGCCAATATTCCCACATTGCCTGGATATTACCTTTGGGACCTACCCAATTCAGGAAAGGTGGTACTCCAATTGTTTATGAGAGCTGAGGTGAACCTGGGCTTAAGGAGCCATTGAGAGCCAAAAAGTAGGCAGCAACCTTATGATAAACCTCTAAATAAATATACTGAATACAAATCAAAACAAGATAGACATACATCTGTAAGAATCATACATCCACAAGAAACAACAGCAAACAGGGAACCATGATCTCTCTAGATAGACAACGCAAGGAATCAGTAACTGACCCTAATTAGACAGTGATATGTGAGCTCTCTGACCAAGAATTCAAAATAGTAGTTTTAGGAAACTCAGTGATCTCTAAGATAACATAGAAAATCAATTCAGAAATTTATCAGATAAGTTTAACAAAGACATTTAAATAATAAAAAAATCAAACAGAAATCTTGGAACTGAGAAATAATTTTGCTGAACTGAAAAATTCATTAGAGACTATCAACAGCAGGCTGCATCAAGAAGAGGAAGGAGTCAGTGTGCTTGAAGATAGGATATTTAAAAATACATAGTCAATGGAGAGAAAAGAAGAAAGAATAAAAACAGATAAACCACAAAGATCACCTACAAGATACAGAAAATTACCTCAAGACAAAATTTATTGATAATCAAGTGGGAATTGAGTAAGAGAAAGAAATATAAAAAATATTTAAATAAATGATAATAGGAGACTCTCTAAAACATGACATAGATATACTATCCAGGTACAGGAGGGTCAGAGAATACCAGATTCAACCAAAGTTAGACCACTTGAAGGTATATAATAATCAAAATCTGAAAGGTCAAGGACAAAGAGCAAATCCTAAAGGCAGCAAGAATAATGAAGCAAATAACATAAAAAGAGCTCCAATTTGTCTAGCAACAGATTTCTCAATAGAAACTGTACAAGCTAGGAGGGAGAGGAACAATATTTTCAAAATGTTCAAAGACAAAGAAAACTGCTACCAAGGTATCGTATCCAGCAAAGTTATCCTTCGAGTATGAAGGAAAGATGATCTTCCCAAGGCAAACAATACCTGAGAGAATTCACTACCATCAGACCTGTCTTGTAAGAAATGTTAAAGAGAGTTCTTCAATCTCAATGAAAAGAAAATGTGAAAATAAAAAACATTTGAAGGTGCAAAGTGCACTGGTAATATTAAGTACACAAATAGACTCAGAATCATACTATAATTATTGTTTGCAATCTAGACATAACTCTAGTATAAAGCCCAAAAGACAAATCTGTTAAAAACTGTAATAGCTACAGAAACTCTTAAGAGACATGTAATATAAAATATTTAAATTGAGACAACATAAAGTCAAAATATGAGGGAATGCAGTGTAGAATTTTTTATGTGTTTTATTTTTCATTCTTTTCTTTGTGATAAAGATAAGTTGTCATTTCTTTAAAATAACTTGTTATTTTAAAGCTTTACTTGTTATGTGTAAGCCTCATGGTAACCACAACACAAAAACCTATGCAATTCACCAAAAAGAAAAGGCAACAAATTGAAACAAAATTGAAACATGCTACCAAAGAAAATTAACAACAAAGAAAGACAGTAAAAAAGACCAAATAGAAGAGGGGAGTTAAAACAACCAGAATGGCAGTAGTAAGATCTTCCATATTAATAATAACACTGGATATAAGTGGACTCAGTCCTCCAATTAAAAGGTAAAATGTGACTAAATGGATAAAGAAACAAGACCTAAATATATTCTGTCCATAAGAAACACACTTCACGTGTAAAGATACACATAGATTGAAAGTAAAGAAATGAATAAAGATATTCCATGATACTGGAAACCAAAAAAAGCAGGAGTAGCTGTACTCATATCAGTTAAAGGAGACTATAAAGTAAAGACCAGGAAAAGATACAAAGAAGGTCACTATATAATGATGAAAATATGTAACAATTATAAATGTCTATGTACCTAACACAAGAGCTGTCAAGTATATAAAGCAAATATTAATAGACCTATAGGGAGAGATAGACTGCAACACAATAATACTAAGAGACTGTAATATCCCACTTTCAATAATGAATATGCCACCCAGACAAAAAAAAAATCAACAAAAAAAAATCAAAGTTAAATTAGAAACTGGATCTAATAGGTCTCATGAACATTTATGGAACTGCTGCAGAATACACATTCTTTTTATTAACTCATGGAACATTTGCTGGAATAGATCATATCCTAGGCCACAAGACAAGTCTCAGCACATTCCAAAAAGGAGAAATCATATCAAGTATCTTTTCTGACGACAACAGAATAAAACTAGAAATCAATCACAGGAACCTTGGAAACTTCACAAACACATGAATTGTAAACAACATGTTCCCGAATGACTGAGTCAATGAATAAATTAGAACAGAGATTAAAAAATTTCATGAAACAAATGAAAATGGAAATACAATATACCAAAATCTTTGGGAAACAGCAAAAGCTATAGTAGGAGGGAAGTTTCTCAAAATAAACACTTGTATCAGAAAAATAGAAAGACTTTAAATAAACACCACATAATGTACCACAATGAAATTAGGATAGCAAGAACAAACCAAACTCAAAATTAGTAGAAGAAAAGTAATAATAAAAATAGAGCAGAAATAGATGAAACTGAGACTAAAAAGCAATGCAGAGCTCAATAAAATGAAAAGTTCATTTTTGTTTTCAAAAGAAAAATAAAATCAAAAAACTTTGTCTAGACTAATTTAAAAAAAAAAGATCCAAATAAATAATCTAAGAAGTGACAAAGGAGACATAACAACTAAGGCCACAGAGATACAAAAATAATTTAAAACTATTATCAACAACTATTCTCCAACAAACTGGAAAATCTAGAAGAAATGGACAAATTACTGGACACATACACATAATATTAAACTATGAAGAAATAGAAAGCCTTAATGAGCCAACGATGAG
Organism: Sapajus apella; assembly: GCF_009761245.1. NCBI lineage: Eukaryota > Metazoa > Chordata > Mammalia > Primates > Cebidae > Sapajus > Sapajus apella. Next base: position 20,791,579 of record NW_022436945.1, read on the forward strand.
TATGAAAGCTGTAATAAAAGGTCTTTCATCAAAGAAGAGCCCAGAATCTGATGGCTTCACTGCTGAATCTACCAAACATTTAAAAAACTAATACTAATTCTACTTAATGTCTTAAAAAACTTGAAGAAGAGGGAATTATTCCTTACTCATTTTATGAGGCCAGCATTATCATGATATCAAAAGCAGCCAAGAATAAAAATAGATGTAAAAATTATCAACAAAAAAATAGTAAAACAAATTCAACATTACATTTAAAAAAAAAACTGTGCTCTATGATCAACTGGGATTTACCCCAGGGATGCAAGGATGGTTCGGTATATGCAAATCAACAAACATGATACATCACTTTAACAGTAGCAAGAACAAAAACGTATGATTATTTTAATAGCTGCTGAAAGAGCATTTGATAAATTCAACATCCCTTTATGATTGAAAAGAAACCCCTCATCAAACTAGGTATAGAAGGAACATACAACAAAATAATAAAAGCCACCACGTATAGCAAAACCACAGTTAACATTGTACTGAATGGGGGAAAACTGAAAGGGTTTCTTCTATGTTATGGAGCAAGGAAAGGATGCCCACTTTTAGCATTTTTATTCAACATAAGGCTGAAAGTCTTGACTAGAGCAATTAGGCAAGAGAAAGACAATAAGGACATCTAAACTGAAAAGGAAGAAGTCAATTGGACTCGTTCACAAATGACATAATCTTATGCTTAGAAAAACCTAAAGACTCCCATCAACAAACTGTTGTAAATGGATAATTGAATTCAGTAAAGTTGCAGGATACAAAATCAAGATACAAAAATCAGTAGCATTTATATGTGCCAACAGTGAACAATCTGAAAGAGAAATCAAGAAAGCAATCCCATTTACAACAGCTACAAAGAATATAAAACACCTAGGAATAAATTTAACCAAGTAGGCAAAATATTTTAGATGGAAAACTACAAAACATTGATGAAAGAAATTGAAGAAGACACAAAAAAATGAAAAGACATTCCATGCTCATAAATAGGAAGAATTAATATTGTTAAAATGACGATACACTGAAAGAAATTTGCAGATTCAATGCAATTTCCATCAAAGTATCAGTGACATTCTTCACAGAAATAGAAAAAATAGTCCTAAAATTTATGGGGAACCAAAAAAGACTGAATAACCAAAGCAATCCTCAGCAAAAACAGCAAAGCTGGAGGCATCACACTACCTGGCTTCAAAATTTACTACAAAGCTACAGTAACCAAGTCAGCATAGCACTAGCATAAAAACAAGACACATAAGCCAATGGAACAGAATAGAGGAAACAGATAAAAATTTATGCTTTTAAAGTGAACTCAACTTTGACATAGCAAGTATCTTTTCTGACCAGAATAGAGCAGAACCTCTTCTTTACCATGGGAGGTAAATAAATGATGCTGGGAAAACTGGACCATTATATGTGGAAGAATGACACTAGACTCCTATCTCTTACCATATATAAAAATCAAATGAAAATGGATCAAACACTTAAATGTAATACCTGAGACTATAAAACTACTAGAAGAAAACATTGGGGAAATGCTCCAGGACATTCATATGGCTAAATAATTATTTTGTGTAAGGTTTCAAAAGCACAGCCAACCAAAGCAGAAATACGCAAATGGGATCACATCAATCTACAAAGTTTCTTCATAGTAAAGGAAAAAAATCAACAAAGGGAAGAGAAAGCCTACCATCCGTGAGCACCTAGGTTGATTTCATTTGTTATTGTGAATAGTGCTGCAAAAGACCTTAAACAATTCAACAAGCAAAAAACAACACCATTAAAAAGTGGACAAAACACATGAACAGACACTTCTCAAAATAAGGTATACAAGCATATGAAAATCATTTAAACATCACTAATCGTTAGAGAAATGCCAATCAAAATCATAATGAGGTCCCGTTTCACAATAGTCAGAATGGCTAGTATTAAAAGTCAAGAAACAACAGATGTGGAGAAAAGGGAACACCTATACACTTAGTGGGGATGCAGGTTTTTCCAGCCACTGTGGAAAGCAGTTTGGAGATATCTCAAACAACTGAAAACAGAACATTAGACCCAGCAGTCCCATTACTGTTTAAATATCCAAAAGTTTGAAAATATGCTTGTCAAAAGAAGACATATAAAATGCTAAGAGGTCTACAAAAAATATTCAACATCATTATTCATCAGAGAAATGCAAGTTGAAACTACAGTGAGAGATGGTCCCACACCAGATAAAATGGCTTTTATCAAAAAGACAGTAACAGATGCTGACAAGGAGATGGCAAAAGGGGAACCCTCATACACTATTGGTGGGATTGCAAATTAGTTCAGCCACTATAGAAAACAGTATAGGGATTCCTCAAAAAACAAAAAATAGAACTACCATATGTTCGAGGAATCCCTCTGTTTGTTATATATACAAAAGAAAGAAAATCATTATATTAAAGAGATATCTGCACTCCCATGCTAACTGCAGCACTATTCACAATAGTTAAAATGAATCCACAAAGGTGCCCATCAACAGATGAATGGATGAAGAAAATGTGGTACATATATACAATGGAATACTAGTCAGCTACAAAAAGGAATAAGTTCCTGTAACTTGCAACATTGTGGGGGAAACTGGAGGATTATGCTCAGTGAAACAAACCAAACACAGAAAAACAAATATTGCATGTTTTCACTTGTTCTTGGAAGCTAAAAAGTGAATTTCATGAAGATGGAGAGTAGGTTCATTGTTTAGCAGCAGCAGGAAGAGTGTTGTGGGTAGAGGGTCGGATGAAGAGAAGGTAATTAATAGGTACAAATGTATGATTTAAGAGAAGAAATAAGACCTTCTTGTTTGTTTGATAGCACAGTAGGATGACTATAGTTTACAATAATCTACTGAATATTTTAAAATAACCGTAGAATAATTTAAATTGTTCTAGCACAAAGGGAAGACAATTATATAAGGTGATCGAAGTATTAAGTATTCTGATTTGATCATCCCTAATTACATAAATGTATTAAACTACCAATGTACCCGGAATAATGTGCATTTATTATGCATCAATCAAAAAGAATAATACCCAAGAAAAATAAACTTAATTATAAAACATACAGGAAATAAGATGATATATTACAAAACAAAGCTACTACATATCTTCGTGTGACTAATATCAAATTGTAGAGCTCTGCAAAAATAAGATTTTTACTTCACGTTATTACTTTTTTTAGAGACAGCATATCTTTATCTCTTCCAGCCTGGAGGGTGGAGTGCAGTGCCACAATCATAGCTCACTGCAGTCTTGAACTCCTGGGCTCAAGTGGTTCCTCTGCTTCAGCATCCCAAACACTGGGACTATAGGTACAGGTTACCACACCCAGATAATTAAGATTTCTTTGTTGTTTAGGAGCTGGAGACCCTCTCTTTGTTACCCAAGCTTGTCTCCAGCTCCTGGCTTTAAGCAATCCTCTTGCCTCAGCCTCCCAAAGTGTTGAGATTACAGGCACCGAGGCACCATGCCTTTCCAAAAGTGTTTTCAAATAACTAAAATGTTTTCTATAGAAATGTACATTTCAGCCCCAACACATACATCAATAAGAAATGTTTACCTACAGCAGCATATTCATTACATAACATTACATGAAAAGATGAAAAGAATTAGAATATTCTATATGTATTACTCACATGGATAGATCTTTAAACATAATCTTATTAGAAAATAACAAATTGTAGAAAAATAAGTGGGTTTTTCTCTCCTTCTTTAACCAAAGTAAATAAATATGTTTTTCAGATGAATAAAAATGCATTTGGATCTTAATTTTTAAAAAAATAAGCTTCAGTGACAGAAGCTCCGTAATTCTCAAATGTGTGGCTTCTTTCCTTTCGCCTCAACTTCTTTGCACCTCTTCATCTCTTTCACTATTGCTAGGCAAAACCATAACTTGATTAAACCTAATTATCTGCTGACATTATACGTGAACGCAAATAGCTACAGTTGGGGCAAAAGTAATTGCAGGTTTTGCTATTGAAATGACAAAAACCACAATTACTTTTGCACCAACCTAATAAATATTACTGGAGAAAGCTTCACAATGATGCAAATTGTTTCACATGATTCAGATGTACCAAAGAACATTCAACATTGTCAGACAATTTAGTACATTTTCTGATAATTTGTTTGCTTGTTCTCCAAGTTAACGATTCTATATTTCCTTTTAAAACTATAAAACAACTGTCTCATCTTCTTAAATTCAGGTATCATATTCTCTATCAATTTAAAAGAGAAGATATATACAATTAGAAGATAATTAGTTTATCATCCAATATTGAGTCCCTATCATCATCCTAACTTCAGCCTATTACAGTGTTAGACTATAGCTAATGCAAAGTTGTTTTTCACTGAAAGAAACAAAACATCTGCATTAAATCGGCTTAAACAGTAAGAAAGTGTAGTTCTTCTCAATTTGAATCATGAGGTTGGAGAACACATTACTCAGTACTCAGTTGCAGATTAAATTTGAAAACACGATGATCAGGCTAGTGTCAGAATAATGGCATTTAATACAAGAAATTGAATGTGTAGAAAATATTGAAAGGCATGGTGACACACACTGTAGGTTGAGCTTCCACCAATATCTCCCTGAGCACATAACTTGTCTTCCAGGAATGCTGCTACCTTTGCTACCATCTGAAAACTGAGACTCAGAATACTTGTCTATCCAATAGTGTTCCGAAACAATATCATTTCTACTGTTCACCGTTTCCTAGGGCTGATCACAAACGGGGTGGCTTAAAACAATAGGAATTTATGCTCTCAGAATTTAGCGAGCAAAAATATGAAATCAAGGTGTCAGCAAGTTTGTTTCTTTCTGGAGGCTCTGGGGGCGGGTCCTGTGAGGAGTTCAAAGACAGCTTGTCCCACGCCTCTTTCCTGCTTTCTGGTGGCATCCAGCAAGCCTTTCTGTTCCTTGGCTTGCAGGTAAATCACCCCAATTTCTGCCCCCATCTTCACATTGCCTTCTTCACTGTGTTTCTTTGTGTCCTTTTTTGTTTCTTTGTAAGGAAGTTACTCTTACGTATTATGAGGGTTTGGGTGGATGTGAATTTGGGGAGGACACTGTAAGACTATACTATGTCTTATTTATTTCCTTGAACATCCATGTAGTTACAAACCCAGTATGAGCCTTTCAGTTAGTGCTGTCACAGAATCTAAAAGCTCACTGAAGTTATTTGTTCACGTCATAATGCTGTGCTGCAAACTACCCCAAAACTCAGTGGATAAAAACAACAATTTATTATTGCTCACGGGTCTATGGGTTGGCTGGGCAGACCTATTGGTCTGGATTGGTCTTGGTTGGATACTGATGGGTGGGTCTGTTGGGAGCTGTTTCATCTGGGGTAGCCCCTCTTCGATGACTACCCCTCACCATCAGTCATGTCCAGCAGGCTAGCCCAGATATATGTTTATGCTGATCACAAAGATTCAAAAGACATGGCAAAAGCATGTAATGCCTCTGAGGCATACCTTTAGAATGGGCACTCATCCTTTCTGCAGAATTTTACTGACCGAAGAAAGCCACAAGACAAGTACAGATTCAAGGGATGGATATGCAAACTCCAAACTTGAAGGGGGAGGAACTGAATGCAGACACTGAAAGGGTTACAGGAAAAGGTGAAGAATATGGACCATTTTGAAATCAGCCTGTATTAGCCCATTTCACCCTGCTATGAAGACACTACCCAATAAATATACGTGTGCATGTGTCCTTATAGTAGAATGATTTCTAATTCTTTGAGTATAAACCCAGTAATGGGCTTGCTGGGTCAAATGATAATTCTTGTTCTACATCCTTTAGGAATCACCACACTGTCTTTTACAATGGTTGAACTAATTTATACTACCACCAACAGTGTAAAAGCACTCCTATTTCTCCATGGCCTCACCAGCATGCCTTAATTCCTGACTCTCTCTCTCTCTCTCTACATATATATACACATATGTATATATATATATATATACACACACACACATATAGATATATATATAGATATATATACACATACATATATACATATATACACACATACATATATATGTATATATGTGTGTGTGTGTGTGTGTGTGTGTGTGTGTATATATATATATATATAATTGTGTTTTAGGTTTTGGGGTATATGTGAAGAACATGTAAGATATTTGCATAGATACACACATGGCAATGTTGTTTGCTGCCTTCCTCCCCATCACCTATATCTGACATTTCTCCCCATGTTATCCCTCCCCAACTTCCCACCCCCAGCTGTCCCTCCCCTAGATCCCCCCCACAGACCACAGTGTGTGATGCTCCCCTCCCTGTGTCCATGTGTTCTCATTGTTCAACACCCGCCTGTGAGTGAGAACATGCAGTGATTCCTGACTTTTTAATAATCATCATTCTAACTGGCATGAGATGGTATCCCATTGTGGTTTTGATTTGCATTTCTCTAATGACCAGTGATGATGGTGTTTTTTCATATGTTTCCTGGATGTATAAATGTCTTCTTATGAGTGACAGGCATAAAAAACAATGAGTCAATGGCCTTTTCAGGGACATGGAAGAAGCTGGAAGCAATCATTCTCAGTAAACTAATACAGGAACAGAAAACCAAACACCACATGTTCTCACTCATAAGAGGGAGCTGAACAATAAGAACACATGGATATAGAGAGGGTATCATCACACACTGGGGACTGTCAGGGGTTTGGCGGGCAAGGGGAAGGAGATCATTAGGACAAATACTTAATGCATGTGGCACTTAAAACCTAGGTGACGGGTTGAGAGGTGCAGCAAACCACCATGGCATATTTATATCTATGTAACAAACCTGCACATTCTGCACATGTATCTCAGAGCTTAAAGTAAAATAAAAAGTAAATAAGATACCACCCGAGACTGGATAATTTATGAAGGAAAGATTTAACTGACTCACACTTCCACGTGGCTGGAGAGGCCTCAGGAAACCTACAATCATGAAGGAAGGTGAAAGAAAAGCATGGTTCTTCTTCACATGATGGCAGGAGAGAGAAGAATGAAAGAGAAACTTTCAAACACTTATAAAGCCATCAGATATCATAAGAAGCCACTCACTATCATGAGAACAGCAAGAGGGAAACTGCCCACATGATCCAATCACTTCACTCCCTCAACTAGTGGGGATTACAGATTCCTCCCTAGACCTGTGGGAATTACAATTCAAGGTGAGATTTGGGTGGAGACACAGCCAAATCATATCACAACCTATCACAACATCCAGCTTATTAGAAAAAAAGGCAGAATTTATTGAAAATCCAGATTCCACCTAATTTATAAATTTTTAATTTATAAGTGAATGTATTAATTTCATAAATTCAATCCTATATGGTTTCTATGTTTAAATAAAATATGGAACACACACAGATATATCTATTATCAATCTATATATCTATTTATCTATCCATCTGTCATCTATCTATCTTCTATGTCTATCTATCTAGCTCTCTATCTATTATCTGTTTATCTCCACCTACTTTAGAACCTGGAGTATTGGAGTTGAATAAGTCAAATTTTAATATCCGTGATAGGTAAGATTCAGGGATGACTGATAGCTCTCAGTGCTCAGAATATTTACGTTATCCTCTATCTGGTAGTAAAACTACTCCAACAGTTAAGGCATACTGTGTATATGATAACATTCATTGAAAGAAGTGTGTACTTCTAACCTTGAAGATTACAGTTAGAATTAGACAAGTATTTTCCCAAAGTCATCTTAACTAAATTTCTCTGAAACCACTTCTGTGATAGTTAAAAAAGCTCCATCACACAAAATCCAATGGTTAATTTTTTGTTCATTTCTTTCTCCCTGAAATATTTTTCTCCTTGGCCTTTTGGTGAAGATTAAATGAACTAATATGCATAAAAATTAGAAGAGTGCCTGGCATATAATAAGTGCCATATGTTCATGATCATGGTAATAATAATTATGAAGACTATTATGATCATTGATATCTAGCCACTTCGTTTTGTTTTAAACATAGTTAGTCCTTCTGTTAATGCTTGTTTTGGAAACAGTTTTTCCAATGCAATTTATCTGTTAGGAAAAAAATTGGAGCACAATGTAAATTTCACCCAAGAATAATGCTAGTCTAATGTAGAAAACTGTACTCAGTTGAACTGAGCCAACATAAAATATATACATGTACATATCTCATGAGGGCAATGAGCTACTCTCATCCACATCTGTTGTTACAATGTTCCTTCCAACTTCAGGTAACTTGTCTTGTACCACTTCACAATAATATACAAGTTATAACCTTTCCTGGGGACATTCGGGCCAGATGACTCACTCTTTCTTTCTTTCTTTCTCTTTCTTTCTTTTTCTTTCTTTCTTTCTTTCTTT
>NW_022436945.1:20800094-20801504 GCF_009761245.1 Sapajus apella
CTTTCTTTCTTTCTTTCTTTCTCTTTCTTTCTTTCTTTCTTTTCTTTCTTCTCTTTCTTTCTCTCTTTCTCTCTCTTTTAAAAAAAGAAAGAGAGAAAGTGTTTTAAAAAAAGAAAGAGAGAAAGAAAGAAAAATAAATAATAAATAAATTAAAAAAAGAATGAAGGCAAGGAAGAAAGAGGAAGAGGAAGAGGGATAGAGAACGGAAGTGTTGCTTTATTGCCCAGGCTAGAATGCAGTCTAAAAATGGGTATTGAAAACCTCTTTTATACCAATAATTGTGCTTAATAATGGAGACAAGAAAAAATAGGGAGAAAATTTTTCTCTTTCCTCTTATCCTACTTGTTTTTCTTCTTTATCCTCTGTTTTATTCTTCTTATTTTTCTTTTGTTTCATTATTTTCTATATCTCTTCTGTTCTTCTTCTTCTGCACATAGTAAGCAAATTCCTTAAGCAAATTCCACAAACAAACTTTTATACCTCTCTTGGCTGATTGATTCCAGACATCAACATACATATCACTTTCATGTTTGTTAGTATCTAGCTTTACGCTCAACATATTTACTTAAATTTTATCAAAGGATATATCTTTATTTTCCCTGTAAACTTAGTTGTCCCATGTTTTCCCACTACTGCCAATAGCGTCATTCGTAACCCAGTTGTTCAGGTCAAAATCCAATTTTTTTTTTCTGAATTTTTCACTTTTCTTTATCTTTACATCAAATTCTTCCAAAACTCCTATTGGCCGTACCTTTAAAATATACCCATAACCCAACTATTTCTTCTAAGACTAGTTATAACCGCCATTAACTCTTACACAGACAACTGAAAGTCGTCCCTTAATTGGTTATACTGCTTCCATTATTGCCGTCTCACTCCCATGACCCACCCCATTAATGTATTTTGCACATAGCAATGTGAGTAATCTTTTCCAGTTGGATCGTTTTATTCCCCTGCTTAAAATCTTCCAGAGGACTTGCAATCCACATCAAATAAATTTCAATCACCTTATGCTCCTACCTAATCTGACTACCTCTCTAATACTATATCCTACCCTTCTTTTCCTCCTTAACTAAGTCTCAGGAACACAGACCTTCTGGTTGTATTGTAGAAGTCTCAAAAATTTTCTATGGCAAAAAGGAAGAATGAGACAAAGCAAGAATGAGACTGTTAAGAAAGCAGCAACTACTAATTCCAGCACTTTGGGAGGTTGAGGCAGGCAGATCACCTGGGGTCAAGAGTTCAAGAAGAGCCTGGCCAACACGGTGAAACCCTGTCTCTAGTAAAAAACAAAAATTAGGTAATCGTGGTGGTGGGGCTTGCAGTCCCAGCTACTCGGGAGGCTGAGGCAGGAGAATTACTTGGACCTGGGAGACACAGGTTGCAGTGAGCTGAGATTGCACCATTGCA
>NW_022436945.1:20801514-20854014 GCF_009761245.1 Sapajus apella
CAACTACCTAGAAAGAAAGAGAAAGAAAGAAAAGAAAGAAAGAAAGAAAGAAAGAAAGAAAGAAGCAACTACCTTAAAATAAGGGAATGCACTCATTTTTGTATTTAGGTGTGGCCTTATATATTTTCTGTTAGGAGCATGTATTGTTGGCCTCTGCTGTGTTTGTTGGAGACATTGTTTATGTTCTCTTAGGAACACTGTGATTGGAATAGCAGTAGAGTATACTTTCCTTTTGTCACTTCTTCAGAGAGGCAGTCTGAGACCAGAATGTCGTGGGTGATCTTAATCACTCTAGATTCCCTTTACCCTGCTTATTTTTTCCCTAACATTAACTGAAGTAGTCTTGTTTATTTTGCCATTTGACTTGTTTCTGTCTTTTCCAAATGGAAGTCCCATGCTAGCAGCGACTCTCTCTGCTTGTTTACTGTTTTATTCCACCATTGAGAATACTGCCGGGCGTCTAAGAAGTACTTAATAAATATTCAGTGGAGAAATAAATATATGGAAGCCTCTTGTTTTGTAGCCAGGACTAGTATCAAGTTATGCAGTTCACTTTCTCAAAAGTTTCATGACATTTAAAGATTCTGTCTCCCAAGACTTGAACATAACAGCTCCTGGAATTCAGAAGTGGGTCAGGGTGTTGGGCATGAGCTGCTGCTTCTGTTTCTACACCTGGATCTGGATCTTTAACTTCCCCCTACCGCTCATTAAGCCTTTTTTTTTTTTTTTTTTTTTGAGATGGAGTCTTGCTCTGTCGCTCAGGCTGGAGTGCAGTGGCAGGCTCTCAGCTTACTACTGCAACCTATGCCTCCCAGGTTCAAGTGATTATCTTGCCTCAGCCTCCCGAGTAGCTGGGATTACAGGCACACACCACTGGCTATGTTTTTGTATTTTTAGTAAAGACGGGCTTTCACTGTGTTAGCCAGGATAGTCTTGATCTCCTGACCTTGTGATCTGCCTCCTAAATGCTGGAATAATAGGCATGAGCAACTGCCTCCGCCCCCAACTCATTAAGCTTTATTGGGCTCCTCTATCACTGGAGCTGCAGAAAGAACAAATTGCAGATTGCACTGGTTTCATAAGAATCTTGAAATCGGTAGAGTGGCTATTACTAAAAAGTCAAAAACTAGATAGTGGTAAGGTTGCGGAGAAAAGGAAATGCTTACATACTGCTGATGGGAATGTGAATTAGTTCTGCTGCTGTGGAAAGCAGTTTGAAGATTTCTCAGAGAACTTAAAACAGAGCTACTATTTGATCCAGCAATCTCATTACTGGGTATATACCCAAAGGAATATAAATTGTTCTATTATAAAGACATATGAATATGTGTGTTTACGGCAGCACTCTTAGCAAAGACATGGGATCAACCTAAATGCCCATCAATGGTAGACTGGATAAAGGAAATGTGGCACATATATACCACAGAATACTAGGCAGCCATAAAAAAGAATTAAATCATGTCCTTTGCTGCCACATGGATGGAGCTGGAGGCCATCATCGTAAGTGAATTAAGGCAAGAACAATAACAACAACAAAAACCAAATACTGTACATTCTCACTTAGAAATGGGAGCTAAAGATTGAATACACATGGACACAAAGATGGGAACAAGTGACACCGGGGCCTGTTTGAGGGTGGAATGTGGAAGGAGAGTGAGGATTGAAAATCTACCTCATTACCTGGGGGATGAAATAATCTGTACACCAAACTCCTGCGACATGCAATTTACCCATGTAACAAACGGCACATGTACTCCCTGAATCTAAAGTTAAAGTTGGAAAGGAAACAGAAAGTCCTTGTGTAGTGCATTCTAGTTAAGCAGATTTAAAAGGTTAATTTATTTTCTAGTAGGTTCTTTTCTGGGTTGTTTGGAAACCACCCAAGGGACTCTGTTATGAAAAATTTCTCTGATGTAGAAATACACAGCTGCTGGCCACTCGTCGCTTTCCACTCAACCCCTTGGCTTCTAGTGGGCTACTTCTCCACTGTGCTCCTTTCGTGTCCTTGTGCTGTTCTTTTGTCTTTGTGGGTGGGGACCTCTCAGGCCCTTCCATCTGGCTTCCTTTTTCAGAATCCACCTATATCCATGCCATTGTCCTACCAAACACTTGAAAGCATAAGCCATACTTAAGGTTTCCTTTCTTCTCACTTAGCCAACAGGCAGAGGATGTTCCAGCCCAAATCTCCAGTTCTTAGATTATTCCAGGAAGGTGAAAATTAGAAACCTACCTGTATGTTTGTCGATCTCCAGGGAACTATGTAAAACTCTCCCATTTTTTTTTTTTTTCAGTAGCCATCACCTGGATTAAAATGAGAGGGAAGTGCCCTCTCCTCTCTGCAGACAGAAGGTAACATGGGAAACCCAGAATATAACAAGTCTTTCCTTATCTCTGGACTTTTCAAATTCCAAGGAATGCTTTTCTTCTCACATATAGTCTTAGGATTCAAGGTAAGTACTGTCTGAATGAGTTACCCTATGTTTTAGCAAGTCTGGGTAGATAGATCGGAAACTTAATTGAGAATGTGGGACATAAAACATTGTCTCCTATTTTGAATCCTCTGTAAACATCTGAGATAACAGGAAAATGTTACTTTTAACATTCTGTTACATACATAAATATTCAAAAGTGCTACTGTTGTTAAGTTTTAACTGGAACTTATTGATCTGTGTAATTGTGAGGTAGACAGGTAATTCTGACTGACCTCAAATGATGCTGACAGCATCCCTCCCCTGTCTCCATAATTGAAAAGAGAAAACTATTTTCTCTTTTTCTTACTCAGGAGATTCTGTTTTCTGATGGAAATTATCTCATATTATTAATATAAATAAAGTTTGGGCAAGGAAAATGGATAAATCATGAAATTGTATGGCCTTAGCAAGGTATAAAAAACCACTTGACTACCAACAATTGTCATTTGTTTAATATCCTATTAACTAGGATAAATTAGGTTTCTACATTACTTTTTCCATTGATTTTGTTGAAAAGATCATGTAAATCTTCAACAACTATATGCATTAAAAAGAGAATGGTAAGGTATATTTAATAGTGAAAAGTATATTAGTACACATATTATTATTGGCAAAATGTAAAAAGAAATTGAGATATAAATCTATGCTGCTGTTCCGTATGTAACTGTTTCTACTGGGATTCTCATAATACTGTACACATATCTTTGCTGACCTTATAGACAAAGAAATACATTCTGTGATATGTCAAGTACATTGTAGCCCGGAAGTGGAATATTTTCCCTAGTGAGGGTTCATTTAAATAATTTTGTCATCACCGTGGTGGGTTTTCGCTTTTTGTTTTTTTACAACACAGTCTGTGGTGCACAGCATTGGTCTCCATAGTCCCTAAAGTGAGATAAAATGTGTTAGAAAAGAAATGAACACCTGCTGGAATTACTTTTGTTTGGACTAGAGGCACTTTGATATTCAGCTAAAGAGAGTCATATGTGAGTGAAAGAATGTATACAGTGATTAAAACCATGTTTTCTTGCCAGTGGGGGTTCTATACATATTTTATCACTGTTTCTGGAGGTGAAACAAGAAGGTGTGTAACCTTTGTATCCCAGGGCCACACCATTAATTTCATCCAGAATGAAGACAGAAGGTCTCAGTAGGTGGTGCCGGTAGAACAGATATATTTTAATAGGCCAGAGCTTGATGTGATCACAAACACTGGCATTTGGCAAGTTTAACATGTAATAAACTCTACTCTTACAAATGAGTGAAACAGAATCAAATACATAAAACATCTGTTTTCAAATTATTTTAAAGTTTATAAATTAAATGAGACACTTCCTAGCTCAATCACCTTGTCTTTATGAGTTAATGGGCTGTGAAGCCAAGTTTTCATTTAATACTAAAGTCCATTTTAAGGAGGTTCTTGTAACCTTTAGCTAAATGATGTTTCTCTAGAAAGAAAGTTGATTTTTTTTTTTTTTAGAAATTTCTGTGACGCCTGCTTGCTTGCAAATAGTGCATGAGGTTTGGCACAGGTGTGAACACCTACTATTGTATGTATAATGAATTGTTTGAAAGATATATTAGTGGGTTATCATTTAGCTTATAGCCAGTAGTGGGAATCTGGTGGGAGGGAGCAACTTTTTAGAAAGACCACTTTTAGGGCCCTAAGTGCTTGGTCTGCAAAGTCTCATTTATTTGTCTTTTATAGTATTCATTTATTATTAGTATTATTACTATTTCCCTTTTTTCTCTGTCTCCAAAAAACAAACAAACAAAACAAACAAAAAGAAAAAATAAGTATCTGTTCATGAAAAGCTTTTAGTAAATAAAAATAATTAATTTGAAAAACTAAGTTTTGTGAGAACTAGGATATGACCCAAAAAAACTATTGGATCAAAATGCGTCAGCTTAAAAAATACCTATGAAGGAACGGGATATCCAAACGCCATCGAGATGCACCCTTTCTCAAGTTTGTAGTCTCTCTTTCTTCATTTACTGCTGCACCATGGACCCTTTTGGAGTTCAGGGATTTCACAACATACCACCCTGAATATGACACTCTGGCATGTTAATTGTTTTGAATTGAATAAACTTAAAAAATAGCAGATGCAGAAAGGGCACTTTGATTCTAAAAGGAAGAAATAAAACTCCCACATAGAAGAGGTGTCTTCTCTGTACCTTGAGGAATAAAGACGTTCTTATTATGAGAAGGGCAGTCAAAACCCAGAGAAATCTGTATAGGCAAACATTGTTCAAATAACCTTTAGATTCCTAGTCATTTCCTTACAATGAGCTACCGTAGACCCCACACCCCTTTCTTTGCCACGTTTTCACACTGTCTGACACTTGTTCCAACTCAGTATGTAAGTGTCTAGCTCTGTTTCTTGGGGTCTTCATTTCTTTTTGAGAGATTCCACATTATGTAACACTTATATTAAATAAAATTGCATATTTTTCTTCTGTTAATCTATCATAGGCTCGCCTAATTCTCAGGCTTAGCTGAAAAACCCTGAGAGGGTCGAGATAAAATTATACCTCTCCTACAATTGTCAAAAATATTTATTTTGATACCTACTCTAAGGATTGCTGTAGTAAAAATGTTTTTAGCTGAGTGTTGGGCATTAAGAAAGCAATCAATGTTAGTAATTATGTATAGGTATTGGTGAAGATATCCCAGTGATCCCATCAGTATTAGGCAGGATAGATTAGGCACTGCTGAAGTTATAAATGGGGCTACTGGCTCTCTCAGGTAGCTACTGCATCTGGCAACTTAGATAGCTAGACTACCATTACCTTGTATTTTGTGTATCCCAATGAATGTACATCTTTCATAAACCCTGTGGAGGGGCAGACAGTTCTGGAGTGTAACCAATGCTTTGAATTCATTGTCCAGTACTATTACACAGTCTGAAATAACTGGAACTAGATTGGGAAATGTGGGAGAACATATATTCAGTATGTAGAAAATATTTTGGCCATATCAGACATATTGCAAGGAAATATTTATCTGATTGGTAATGCAACTACTCAGTCAACAGTAGCTGTATGTGATAATTTTCTAAACTTTAAATAACAGGCTTGAAAAAAAAAAACAGTAGTACTGGTTAAAACCCTTATACAGAGAGTGACATATTCTGGAAATAAATGAATACTTGATTATTTAAAATACAATTTTCTTACATATTCTACATTTTTAGAAGGATGATATTTCAAAGTAGGAAGTCACGTTCTATGCTAATGGCTAGAACGGCTTACATTATATTCAAACTATCTTCATTATTTAAGTACACCGTAGACTTTTGAACTGATACTTGTCAACACAAGTGTAATGTTCTTCAGGTTTCATTAATTAAAGTATTCTATATATTACTTCAGTTAAGCTATGTATCTGATTTTATTTTCAACAAATATTTACTAGTAAATGTGTTGTTTAACCATACGTAGTAAAATTTAGTAATTGTATTATATTTTGTATAATATTTTGTACATATTTGTATAATATTTTGACTTAAATTTCCATGTGTGGGTTATTATTTTAAAGTTTGAACAGGTTATTTTTTATGAAAACTATTAATAGTCAGAGCTGCAGAACAATGGTATTCCAGGATGAGAAATCTTCTGCCAGTGTGGTTTTACATGGTCTTTGAAGATTATCCAATACAGATAGAGTTTTTATTTATTTTTTTCTAATTCTTGATTGACCTGACTTCAGCTATTTGTTTGGATGTAGTAGAAAGGAAAAAGGAAAGGAGGAAAAGAAGAAAATAAAACTGTATTTAAAATATTGTCTCAGATCATATAAAAGAGTGCGTACATAGACAATCAAAGGTAGGTGATCAAATTTTGTCTTTTTTATCTATCCACATCAAGCCATCAAAAAAACCTTGTTCATGTAAAATTGAAAAAAAATGTTATTTTTGTTATTCAGGAGGAATAATTCATTCTACCAATTCATGAAATGTTGTGTGTTTGCAATAATTGTGGTGAAAATTGATTTATATGTACATCTATGGTAAATTTTCAGTGTGTACAAAATGATGCCAATGATGAAATAACGTTTGTTGAAAGCTTACCATATACCAAGTACTTTTTAAAATTGTCACAAACTTTATTAATTAGTTAATTAATTAATTAAAATTACCTGATGGGACTTCCCTTTTGTCTCCTTTGGCATTTAAGGAAATGTAGGCGTGGATATCAAGTAATGGAATGGTGAGACTATTTGGAAATATTAAAACAATTTATATTTCAGTCAGCCATGTAGAAGGTTTTTTTTGTAGTTTTCTATTGTTAAGGTTAAACTCCAAGGCAATGCCATTGAGAATAAGGCCACATCTTCTTTGAGACGTATAGCTGAAGTTTAGAGTCTAGATTGAGACAACGCATCAGAAATCTAGACGTTGTGGAGATTAAAAATGTTTTATTTATTTATTTTTATTCATTTATTTTTTCTTTTGAGATGAAATCTCTCTCTGCTGCCCAGGGTGGAGTGCCATGGCACTATCTTGGCTCACTACAAAATCTGCCTCCCAGGTTCAAGCGATTCTCCTGCCTCAGCCTCCCGAGTAGTTAGGACTACAGGTGTGCCACCATGCCCGGCTAATTTTTCTATTTTTAGTAGAGATGGGGTTTCACCATATTGGTCAGGCTGGTCTTGAACTCCTGACTTCAGGTGATCCATCCACCTCGATTAAAGTACTGAAATTATAAGTGTGAACCACAGCGCCCAGCCAAAAAAAAAAAATTATTTTTAAAATGCCAAACTTCTTGTGCTTTTTGGATTTTTGCCTAGATTCAAATAATAAAAATTGACTCTAAACAGCAGATAGTGGGAGTTCAGATTATAACCAAAGATTAAGTTCTCATTCAACAGGAAAAGTAAATTTCTATTTACTTTTCAGCCCATTCAGATAGGAGAAGGGAGAAAGGATAGATACAGTTGGATTTTTATGTGTCCTTGTTTCTCAACATTTCCTCCAACGTCCTGGGATCAATGGGGCAGTGAGTGTCTTTTTGAAGAGTCTATAATAATCTGATCTCCTGTGTTCATTTCACCCTATATATAACTTCAGTAAGGAAGTAGACAGAAAGAAGGGAGGGAAAAAAGGAAGAATAAAGAGGTGAAAGGAAGGAAGAAAGGAAAGAAGGAGGGAAAGGAGGAAGGAGAAGGGAAAGAAGGACGATATCTACAAGGAAATTGAGATATAATGGGATCAATCATTGAAATATTTTGTTGTTCCTGGAATTAAACCCTGGAAATATCATTGGTTTATAACCCTAATGATTTTTTAATTCTACTGATACATTAGAAACATATAGAGAGATTATTATGGCTGCTACTCAGAGCCCACATGTAGAAACTAATCTCAGTCCACTGAAAGGACTTCAGCTATTCTAGTTTGAAATTTAGTTTTTTAAAGATGTTGAGTCACAGACAGTATGAAAATAAACCCAGGCCAGGCACGGCGTCTCATGCCTGTAATCCCAGCACTTTGGGAGGTTGAGGCGGGCAAATCACGAGGTCAGGAGTTCGAAATCAGCCTGGCTAACATGATGAAGCCCCAATCTCTATTAAAAATACAGAAATTAGCCAGACGTGGTAGCGTGTGCCTGTAATCCCAGCTACCTGGGAGGCTGAGTTAGGAGAATTCTTGAACCCCTGATGCAAAGGTTGCAGTGAGCTAAGATCACTCCACTACACTTCAGCCTGGGAGACAGAGTGACACTCCATCTCAAAAAAAAAAAAAAAGACAATAAATTCATTCAAAATGAAACAGTATTAAAAATGTCCTCTCATTTAAACGGTCTGTCCACCTTTTCTCCATCTTCCTCTTTCTTCTACTACTCATGCAATAGATGTGAAGGGGTGGAGATTGGAATGACTTCATGAGTTTGAGAGGGAAGAGTCTGATCTTCATTCATCTCTCTTCCTTGTTGATTTCTGCTGGGATGATTTATTTGATTTGTCATTGTATATTTGCCTCTATCCACTGTTTGCCTGCTTCTCATGAATTTCCCCTCTCACTGTGTTGGCTACAAATATCTCTGCTTTCTAGCTTGTCTTCTGATTATGGGATTCACCTACTTTGAATCATACCTACCCTAAATCCTTCTCTCCGTCAACTATTCCAACTCTTCTGTAACCATTACAGGAGTATTTGAGAAATTGGGAACCCCATCCATACTATGTACTGCCTCTAGGCTAACTTCTATCAAGCCATAGTTATATCACCATATCATTTCTACTAATGATCCATATGCCATGAGCTATCAATAAGAGGAAAGACTTCTGCAGACTTGCACAATGGCTCACTCACTGCTAGACAGAATCCAGGTAAAATTTTTTCAAGAAAAAATATTAAATACATTTCAGAGGTTGTATCATGTCACATAGCTTTATTTGTACTTAATTCACTGAAGTGCCATGGAGATGTAACTACGTACACAGTGCTTGTATGTTTCCCAGTCTGTGAATATGAAGTATTTTCATACGGATGATTCACATCAGTTTTTAGATTTAGTACACATTTCAAAGGTTTAACATTAAAGCTCAATTAGGTGGCAAATGTTGCTAGGTAGGTTGTGATATGTAGAGGTTCATAGAGAGATCTGCTAGTGAATCAATTTAATCACAGAGTTTATACAAGAAGGTCTCCTGCAATGGAATTTGTCTACATTCCTGGAATTCTCTTCTCATCCCCGCAGAAAGTTGGCCCTAAGGGAAATCAGAAAGCAAATCAGAAAGCAAATTCCAAGTAAGTCTCACAGTAGGATTTACCTTCCTTCATTCTTTTTCACTTTTTACCTCTTCTCTAAGTCTCCACTTTCTCATCAGAAAAAATATTTTACCTCCTTCATGGTTCTTTTGCCCTGTTCTGCATTCTTCACTTTATGGCTTTCAGTAAAAACTCAATGCTCTTTATCTAATTTGATACTTCCTCTCCCTGATATAAGCTGATACATATCTTTTCAATACCAAGTTCTTGCAGGTTGAACAGTGCTTTGGTTCTAGGCTATTTCACTTACTGTAAGTTGAAAAGAAAATACTCAGAAGAATTTCATTTCATTTATTTATTCTAGGTTATATCTGTTCTAAATAGGAAGCCATAAATGACAACTAATAGACAACGGCTTCAGAACAACTAATATATACAAAGAAAGCTTGTGGTTTAACATTTCCAAATATTATACCTTACATATGCAAGAGAGCTTGTAAATATTTGGACAATAGTATTCAATGCTTTTTAAAATTATTGCTATTTCTACTGTTTCAACCTCCTTTGATTTATCTATTTTGATATGATGAGGCTTTGTGTCCCTACCCAAATCTCATCTTCAATTGTAATCCCCAGGTGGTGAGGGAGAAACCTAGTGGGAGATGATTGGATCAGGGAAGCAGTTTCCCCTCATGCTATTCTAGTGATAGTGGGTTCTCACTATATCTGATGATTTTATAAGTGGAAGCTTGTCCTCCTTTGCTTGCTTCCCTCTCCTGCCACCATGTAAAGAAGGTCCTTGCTTCCCCTTTGCCTTCCACCATGATTGTAAGTTTCCTGAGGTCTCCCCAGCCCTGTGGAGCTGTGAGTCAATTAAATGTCTTTTCCTTATACATTTTACCCAGTCTCAGCTATTTTTTTACAGCAGTGTAAAAATTGACTAATACATATATCCTGATCTATCTCCTTAATGACTACAACGCATCTGCCAACTTCACTTGATTCTGTAATTTCTACTTTCTGAGATTTACACCTTCACCAATGACCTATTGCAATAAATAGGTCTGTGTATTAATTGGTTTCCAGAATCTGAAACTTATTCTATCTCATCTCAACCATGTTTCTGATAATGATAAAAACTCAAGATATTAAAAAATTCTTTTAAAAATCTGTATTATGAGAAATAGTAGATTTATTAAAGAAGAAATGAGATTTTTAAAATTTTTTATGAACTGAGACATTAATTTTCATATTATTTTCAGTAAATGTTTATTTAGCTCATACTCTCTGTAACACCGACTTTCAGCTTCTGAGATCTAGTTGAGAACAAGACAAGGTCTTTCCCCTCATGCTGTCATTATGGTAAGGCAGACAGACACCAAGAAAGTTAAAAAAAGGATAATTAAAAATAGTGATGAAGGATATAAAAAACCAATTAAGACACGAAATTATTTTTGAAAAAGTGGTCTTTAGAAACATATGGTCATTAAGTTATAAATGCTGGGTAATGATAATGAAGGCTATTATGAGATTAAATCTCTACTGATTTTAAATTATGATGAATTTGAGGAGTCATTATTTTAGGATAATATTTTCATAATTTTTATTTTATAATATTTTTAGAGTGTATTTATTCAGTAAAAGATAAAATATTTATATGATGTGAAGAGAAACCAGCTTATAGTGTATTCATTCTGAAACCTGGCATGGCCACCATGAATTTCTTGTTCAAAAAACAATATTATAAATCTGTCTAAAATTAGAAAATTATGATTCAGCCTAATATTGGAGGATTATTCACTCATTAGCTTCCTTGGAGACTGTGTGAGTCTGCTTAGCTATCATAACAAATTACCACAGACTGCATGGATTAAACCACAGAAATTAATTTTCTCACAATCCTGGAGGCTGGAAGTCCAAGATCAAGGTGCCAGCACAACTGGAGCCTGGTGAAAGCTCTCTGCTTGGCTTGCAGGTAGTAACTGCTCGCTATGTCCTTAGATGGTGTGTATTGTGGGTGATGGGGTAGTCTCTGGTGTCTCTTCTATTTTTCTCTTCTTACAAAGACACCAGTCCTATCAAATTAGAGACCTACACTTATGTCTTCATTTAGCTTTAATTACTTTCTTGAAGGGCCTTCTTCCAAATACAGTCACATTAGGGAAGCTTCAACAATTCAATTCGTAACATCATCCTCATATTGTTATTCAGAGGATTTCTTTGAAGCTGTTTAAGTCTAACAATATGGTAGATTGTTTTTCCAACATATTTTCATAATCAATTCAACAAGCAAGCATATTCTATTAAAACCCAAGTCATTACACTATCTTAATAGACTTACTAAAAGTCACAGCTTTAGAATAAGTTCTATCATTTATTTAAAAACTAAACACTGTATATTCGTTTCCTATTGCTACTATGACAAATTACCACAAACTTAATGGTTTAAGACAACACAAATTTATTATCTTAAAGTTCCGGATGTTGGAAGTCCAAAACAGGGCTTAAATCACGATGCTGGCAGAGCTGTGTTCCTTCTGGGTACTCTAGGGGATAATCTATTTCCATGCCTTTTACAGCTTCTACAGGCTGCACACTTTAGCATATTGTCCCTTCTTCAGTCTCAGTATTCAATCCTCGTCTCTCTCTCTCTCTCTGACCTTTACTTCTCCTGTCACATCTTTGATTCTGACTCTCCTGCTTCTCTCTTTCCTTTATAAATATGCTTATAATCTGGATAATCTAGAGGTATCCTCCTGTCTCAAAATCCTTAACTTCATCACTTCCACAAATGATCTTTTTCCGTGTAAGGTAATATAGTCACAGGCAATGGGGATTAGGGTATGAGCATCTCTAAAAGGCATTATTTTATGACATTGTTCATATTACTTCCTGTGAAATATTATTACTTTAGGAAACAGCTAAACTTTTCTTGCCATTAAAATTCCATGAGATTTTTCTAAATTAATGAATCTACCAAAATATCTAACTTCCTGTGGGCATTTTATATCTCAGTTAGACATTAAAAACTTGAGTAACTTTGCCTGAAATCATAGTTTCAGTAATAACTTACAGACCCTCCAATTCACATTTGTAACATAAAATTATATTTATATTGTATAAATGAGCCATAGACAGCCTCTGTGTATTGGCCCCAAAGTGCTTTATTTCTTCACTATAGTTTGAGGCTTATTTGCTCAAAAAAAAAAAAAAAAAAATCCACCAGCATCAAACTCAAATTTTTACATATCCATTTTTAAAAATAACCCAAATGAGAGGATCATAGCCATTTAGAACTTGTTTGTTTTATACCACTTGTAAAACCTTATCTAACAAACATTACCAATTGATAATATAGGACCTTATAGTTATAAAGCCCCAAGCTGCTGTAATTCTTCATAGATTTTTGACCCAAAGACTCCCAGATGTACTGCTGAGCAACATCACCTAAACAGGTAAGCACCCACTTTCATTCTCCTCCTGGAATTTCCCGTACCCTCATCTCCTGGATTATGGCTCCTGGCCTAAGCCCCCGCTACTATAATGCTGTAAGGGTCTTCCTATCTCATGCAATCCTGTCCAAGTACCACCCATGATGCTCATTGTGTGTTATTGCCTATTGTGGTTATATCTTTTCCTTGATCAGCCTCAAATCCCTCAAACCCCCTATAATTTCCTGTCTCAGATACCAGAGATTCTTAAACTCAAAATCTGTAACACTATACCTCAGTCAGTAGTAGGTTAGGTAGAAAATCGGAACAATTCCTTGCAAAAGTATTTACACTATTGGGAGCTTTTATAAGCACGTAAGTATTTAAAATATTGATATCTACAATTAATTGAATTTTACTAAATGGCAGACATTTTACAAGGCAGTTTGCAAATATCACATTTAACTTGATTACCATGACAATAAAATAAGGTAGGTGCTATTATTTCTATTTTATCTATAAGGAAAATGAGATTTAGAAAACTTACATAAATTTCCCCAAACAAAATACATTTTTCATGGGAGGACTGAGCCATGATTAAATCAAGTCCAAGTCTGTCTTCCAATAAAACATTTAGTCTTTTTCTCTTTTACTATGTTATATTCCTTTTGTGTTGACTTCTATTATTTTTGTAATCTCTGTTTTGTTTGTTCTGTTTCACTAATCAAATGCTTTTTTTCCCAATTTTTACTGTGCATATTAGTATTCAATATTTTCTACTTCACTTATGAATAAAAATAAAAGAAAAAACTCTTTAAAAACATTGCATTAAACCTGAAGAAAATAAGTGTTTTTTTTAATCCTCATATTCTGTTTAATATCTACAAATAATTTTGTTTAAATTAACTTTCACTTAATCGAATTCTTAATGATTATAAATATAAATTGTGTATAATTTTGGCATAAATGCTAAACAAATATGTTGCAATAAACGCAGGTTTACAAATATCCTAGTAAGGTATATTGTACAGATATTTGTGGCAGGAATGCACTGAAGGGATTTTTTTCTTTAATATTTCCATTGATGTAACTAAGTCACTTGCTAAATTAAATTGAGCAATGAGATATGCCCATTTGTAATCGATGTAAGTGAAAAATGGTAGAGTCAAATAATCAGAAATTTGGAGGGCTTGCTAATTGAAAAGATGAGAGGAGGAAGTGCATCTGCAAAGGCCATCTTTAGGTCCTAGGAAAGGCTGAGGGAATATGGTTTACAAAAAATCCAAATACAATTTAGTCAGTATCCGAGGAAAAATTGGTTCTACGAGTCTGAATAACACTTAACTAAAAATCTAGTGAGACCGAGGTAGATACCAGAATAATGTGTGTTTATAACAAGAAATAAAATGTCACATGGACCAGAGTATTTGTATCTTTAAATCTCAAGGGGGAAGACAAAGAATCAATAAAAGGTAGCATTTTTATTTGCTATGAAAACTCCAGAACATGGAGACAGGAAATAAGCAAAAATGTATAATGAGCACTATATCAGAAATAAAATTTTTATGGGAATTAAAAACTACACATTGAGCAAGGACTCTAAATGAGAGGAATCGGTTGTGTTAAATGTTTAATAACATCAGGTTTAGTTAGCTAGTCTAAACATCCAATCATAGGTACTATCTTGTCAATGAATAGTAAAAAATATTATTTTCTCCTGTGATTTATATTTAGCCCTGTCCTTGTGAGAACCTGGACATTAGAATGAGCAATGTTCAAATTTCAATCGGCAATATATCCACTTTCTTAGGCATTTACTAAATTAAACACAGAAGGCAAGTATTTCTATCTGTTTAGTTCCTCCTTCCGTCAAAATACATCCTTCAGGTTTATGCTAGCATTTTAGTGGCGTCTGTCTGGTCAGGGAATCCCTTCTTCTCCTTGGGTTAATAGAAAGATTTAATTATCAAAGGGCAATCTTATCTTCTTCACTTTCTAGCTTTAGGGACAACTTATTGGACTCTCTTTCTGACGCTTACCAAAACCATATTTTGATCCATTAAACAGTGACAAAGTGTTTCATGTAATTCTTCCTCTGGTGAGTGGTAGAGAAGGGAATCTTCAACTTATAAAATATCACTTTTTTACAGGCGACTTTGGTATACTCAAATAAATTATACGTGTCTATTTTTTAGTCTCCCTTCTTGTGTCATAAACATCTTGGTTTAACTCATTCTTTAGTGTTTCTCAGAGTACCTTACACTACATCTTGCCCTGAGTATACACTCAAGAGCTGGCTGCAGAAATAAACAAAAATCAGCTAAACCAGTGTCAGCCATTGCCAAAAAGCTGATGAAAGGGAAAGACATATTCATTTCCAGATTTTGATATTTTGTAAAACCAGAAGCAAAGTGTTCTCCAGAGTTCAAAGCAAATAGGGCAGATTAGAATTCAGACAATATGGAAAAAGCATGCTTTTACTATTTTGTCTTGCTATAAAAGAGAGGAGACATTCACTAACTTGGAGTTTCGGAATATTTACAATTTTTGGCCTGTTACAGCAGCTCTTTGGGAGGTTGAGGTGGGCGGATCACTTGAGGTCAGGAGTTTGAGACCAGCCTGGCCAACATGGTGAAACCCCATCTCTACCAAAAATACCAAAATTTGCCGGATGTGGTGGCGCACTCCTGTAATCCCAGCTACTTGGGAGGCTGAAGTAGGAGAATTGCTTGAGCCTGGGTTGGGTGGGGGGCGGAGAGCATGCCACTGCATCCAGCCTGGACATCACAGTGAGACTCTGTCTCAAAAAAAAAATTACAATTTTTGAACCGTAATCTATAAAATGTCTCATGTATACACATATCTATATACATGCACACGTGTGTGTGTCTGTGTGTATGTGTGTGTGAGAAAGAGAGAGAGAGAGAGACAGGTGGGTATCCGTCTCCATGAAGTCTTCTTTCAGGTTCACTATATTGTTATGAGATTGGTTTAAAAAGTATATGAAATGGAATATTCAAAGATTGCAATCGATATACTCTCTTTCATAGAAATTTATCTTTATGATTATTGAGGGTAACTTAGCATTGAAACATTGAGAATAAAAAAGAGGTCAATAATTTGGGATGAAAACCTCTGGATTATGCTAACCATTGGCAGATTTTCAGGATGAAAAGTATGATAAATGACTACTATCCAGTTTTACCTGCAGTTAACCATCTTTACGGGAGACAAGAAAATTTGGAAGACACTGTCTCCCAAAGAGGTCAACTCACTGCCAAAAATGTGAATTTCATTTCCTGAAATGCCACTGGAATAAGGCATATCTTCATTGTTAAAAGATTTCTTGTTGTAGTTGGACAAAAGTGCTTGTGTGTGATATTCAGCCATAAAAGACCTCTGATGTTTCAGATCTGGTTTCAGAAAACACTACATCCAGCAATGGGAAAAGGGGAAATTGCATCGCTTCATCAGCTCTGAGTTACAAACCCCAGAATCTTGTTCCACAGGGGAATCATGTCACTGGAGCTAACTACCATGGCCGTAGAAAATTTAATAAAAGACTCAGCGACAGCAAGAAACTCTCAAGGTGAGGTGGTGCTATAGTTTTATTACCTTAACCGTGCCTGCATAATAAAACCATTACAGAGTCACAGTAAATATTGTAAATCATGTATTCTCAACTATAAAAGTTCATAATGAACTGAGCATAAATATCAGTAAAATATACGAATAACAAAACTACTCAAATACATACTGCATAATAATGAGGACAGAAGTTTATTCTTGACTTCTCTTGGGTGCGGCTTAAAATGCAGTTGCCAGCCGCTGGAGAAACCCAGTGATGAAAAAGTAAAAGGTAGAAAACTGGGGGCTGGTAAGTAATGACTTCTCCTTGTGGTAACCCTGTCAATTAGAACAAATTCTTGCACTGGTATTTTCAGAATACAATATTTATCAACTTTCTTTTTGTTTTTGTGTGCATTTATGTAAATCGCTGAAGCAGATAGTCTGTTGCTTGTCAAACAGCAACCTGCTGGATCGTTTCTTGTATATAGGACCCTGAAGAGTTTCAAGCATCTACCCCACTGGATTGCAATTCTGTTCTCTTTCAAGGATAAATGCAGTAAGTCTATTCTAAAAATGATACGTATTTTGCCAGTGATTGGTTTAGGAGTGAGTATGGGTCCAGATTTAGTGTAATGTGGATGTAGAGACTCCATTCCTACATGATTTGTACAAATAGGAGGCCTTGAGTTAAGCAGGCCCATGATTCATTTGTAACCATTCTGTAACTATGAATGGAACACATTTCTGGATAAGGCCAACAAATGAGGTTGGTGTAAAGAAACATGGAAAAAAACCTGAGTCCTGCATAATGCTAGTAAACTGCTGAATTAATGTAGCTCTGAATTTCCTTAAGTATGAGATGATACATTTTCTCAGTGTTTAGACTAGTAAGTCAAGATATTCTTTAACTTGCAGCTGAAATCTGCCTCCGTGATAGATACAAGAGTCATAAGAGGAATCACAATTAAAATGTAAAAATGTCGATTCAGAAGACAATTATTTATTTATTCATTTGTATTTTTTAGAACAGCGTCTCACTTTGTCACCCAGGCTAGAGTATAGTGGCTCAATCTTGGCTCATTGCAACCTCCTCCTCCCAGGTTCCAGGGATTCTTCTGCCTCAGCCTCTCAAGTAGCTGAGATTACAGGTGTGCACCACAATGGCTGGCTAATTTTTGTATTTATTTATTTTTATTTTTTAATAGCAGTAGAGGTTTGCCATGTTGGCCAGGCTGGTCTTGAACACCTGACGTCCAGTGATCCACCCGCCTTGCCCTTCCAAAATGTTAGGATTATAGGCATGAGCCATCATGCCAGTCCCAGAAGACAATTATTTAAAAGTTGTTAGTGGAATCTATGATATCTTTATATCACTAAGTAAATTTATTAAAGATAGTAATAACTAGCCTATTGGGTTATATGGATAACATAGTTAGATTATGCAGATCTTACATTATTTTCTCTAGGAAGTGTTTTTATAACATACATTATTCAAATTTGTATTAATTCTTAATAGCTTTTCCCCTTGTAGAAAATTATAAACATGGCATAGACTCCTAAGAAAATTAGTACTAGCACATTTTAAATAGAATTTTGAGAAAACACGATTTTTGTTCATTTTCTGATATATCATTGTTGGCATTATTTCCTAAATTCTAAATTTTAATGAGCAATTGAAAGAATTATCTTAAGGATTCTAAAAATTTTACTCGAATTATAATTTCTATAGCAGTGTGCCACTTTATCTTATACAGATTTTCAGGCCAAATAACTTGTTTAATATTAAGCAAATCACTAATAGCTTTATTATTTATTCATATTTAGGGATTTTGATAATACTAAACCCAAAAAGCAGGCATTGCTTATTTATGAAAATTCTCAAAATAATAACGTGAAGTTGTCAGTTGAAGTCACAACCTTTGTAACTGAGAAGTTATGCAGGGCCTGACTTGAGATGGATTCATTTTCTTTTAGTCTATGATTTCCTTATATCATTTTTAGTTAAATATGAAAATAACAAATATGTCAAAAAAGAAAAAAATACATCATTCTAGATGAAATAGTAGATAACATGAATTCAAAAATTGATTTAAAAAATTTTGATTAGATGTTTTCCATTGGTGTTATTATGTCAAAGATGATACTGAGTCCATAGCCCTAAAGGGATATGTGTGCCTTGTAATCTTAATTTAATGTTTCCACCTTTTGAAACTTTACTAGGGCAAGGAATTTATAGACATTTTATTCACTCTATAATTACCTATTGAATTGAGTCTGTCTATCATCTATCTATCTATCTATCTATCTATCTATCTAACTATCTATCTCAGACATCATGCTAAGTAGTGCTGAATAACTAAATATATAATTTCTAATCATGTGAGAAAGGCTGACTGGAACTGGGGAATCAGTAAATAAGAAAAAAACAAAAAACAAAACAACACAGCATTACAGAATATGAGAATATAATCACAATAAATAAACCAATGCAATTTTCTGTGTTGCACTTTCATTTATAAAGTAACAGGGACTAGGTCTTAGATTGGGGAGCATATTTTTAAGTTTTGCAGAGAAGACCAAGCTATAGAAATGATCTTTCTGGAAACCAGATGATGAAAAAGAGCTGATCATGCTGGAGCAGAGAAATTGACCTGGAGTATGTAAAGGTCTCATCTAAAGGTCCTGAAGCTGGAAAGGGCTTGCTCCATTTGAACAGAAAGTTCAATGTGCATAGATCATAGTTCTCATACATCTATTAGATTTATTTTCTCTCCTGCTTTTTTCTTTTATTCTTTCTCCT
Source organism: Sapajus apella (assembly GCF_009761245.1). Taxonomy (NCBI): domain Eukaryota; kingdom Metazoa; phylum Chordata; class Mammalia; order Primates; family Cebidae; genus Sapajus; species Sapajus apella. The sequence goes on from NW_022436945.1 coordinate 20,820,503, forward strand.
TTTCCAGAAATAAAACCGCACCAGTCTGATTTTTATATTATTTCTATAGTTAAAGTATAACATTTTTTCAGCTTTACCAAAGCATAATCAATGAGATATCAAGTTTAAACGAGAAGAGGGAATAGGTATGGGCCAAGAGCATTTAGCTCCTTGCACTTCTAATCAAGTTTGAAATACATGACCTTTTTTATGTCTGAATACTCTCCTTTATGTCTGGTTTTCCAATTAACTTTGAATCTATATTTACATTTGTAACTTGAATTATGTTCTTCCTTACCAGCCTTGCCCAGGGTTTTTTCCATGGAGGAAGAGTCTTTTAAATACATTGGGTTTGAATATGAAAGGTGATGTAGACAAGATCTTACCTATCACAATCTGACTTGGCACTGAGGTCCTTATTATTTGGAAGAGAGTGTTAAGTACACAGGCTTTGTAAAGACTTGCCTGAATTTGAATTCTGCTTCAACTCATTAGTTGCTGGATGGCCTTGTACAAATTACTAGAATTCTATCTGCATTTTCTCCATCTTTAAATGATGCTAATATCTACTGTACAGTGTAGGGGTATAAATAAAATGCCCATTGTACTGCTCTTTTATATTTTTTTACAATATTCACCACATGATAGCATTCCTTACTTTGATTATTTATACATTTGTTTTTTTCTAGACTATAATTCCCCTAGTTTTTTGTTTTCTTTAAAATATGTCTCATTATAGGGCATTCTAGCAATCCATTACATGTTCAAAATCATACATTGTTTTCAATAAAATTCTTAGAATTACTTTCAGTATGAAACAAACTATTGACTCTTTATAAGGAAAGATGGTATCAAATAGGACAGGTTGTTAAAATAATTTAATTATAAGCACATAAATCAGAACTTTAATTCTATTAACTATTCAACAAATATCTACTAGATACATGCTAAGCAATTAGAAAACTGTTATTGTGTGTATTATAAAAATATAGTTGATTTCTATTGAATCATTACAGAGTACTGCTAGATTTCTATAACATACACAATTTTATTTATTTCTCGATTCAGTTATATAATTGAGCTCCTACTATGAACTTAATATTGAGAACATTCTCATGTGAAATAATATTTCTTTCTTTCCTCCCCTTCTTTTCTTTCATTCTTTTTTCCCCTTGGTTACAGTAAGAGAATTTATTGGTACAGGACTTCATGGTTAGGAGGCTAGTTATATTAATTGAATAAATAAAGAAAATGATCGAGAATAAAGAAAGGCAAATTTATCACTGTAAAAGAAAGAAGTGACATATTTGTGGGGGAAAAGGAGAAGACAAAAATAAACCTGTGCTTGTTGAATTTGAATGTGCATATATGTGCCAATTCGTGGTTTTAGATCAATTTATCAATAGCTGGAGATTGTGTGTGTGTGTATGTGTGTGTGTCTGTGTGTGCGTATTTGTACCACGTAAATGTTCATGTGCATATGTGTGTGTATACACATATATATTACTCATCTTGTTAAAAATTCATCTTGTTTGGGCCCCAATTGAAGAGGACAAATGATTAATGGCACTAACAATAGCGAACACTACAGACATTCCTGTTGCTTCTCTCTCTCTTTCCCTGTCTGTGTGTGTTTGTGTGTGTATAAAAAGTTTTGTACATTATTTTTTCCCCATAAATGGATGTACACAGCCTATCGTGGGATTCACCTTCAACATCATTTAGTCCCTTCATGCAATGAGCACCTTTTTGTAAATGGTTGATTTCTATTGGTTCTCTTTCTCTCTGTTTCCACATATGTGTGCGTATGTATGTATATTACATATATACACATATGTATTCTGATAGATACATTCATACCGGGTGTCATAGTCAAATCAAGGTTTTCAGATATTTATTATCTCTGTCTATTACGCAGAAATTAAAGTATAATAAAATAAATAAATATACATATATACACACATATGTGTATGTATGGGGGTCTTTACAAAGTTCATGGGGACCCAGGCTTCACCACTACACAATATATCTATGTAACAAAACTGCACTTGTACCACTTAAATTTATAAAAATAAAATTCATGGAAAGATACATATTAAAAAAAACTATGTATGGATTTAAAAATATTTTTGGCATCAAAATAAACTTATACTAACTTGTTATAACATATCAGAACAGGATCTGGTTGGAGGTACTGAGAAGGATAAGATATCAGTTTAAAAATAGCCCCTCTCAGAGCAACATGAATTCTGCTAAAATTGAAGCAAGAAGAAACATCAAATTTATGGTAAAGCTTGGGTGAAAGAATGATGAAATCCCTGATGCTTTACAAAAAGTTTATAAGGACAATACCCTGAAAAAAATCAGCCATTTACAAAAGAATTTTCATTTTAAGAAGGGAACCAGATGATATTGAAGGTGAAACTCACAGCAACAGATTATTCACATTCAACTATAAGGAAAAAATTCATCTTGGTTGTGCCCTAATTGGAGAGGACAAATGGTTTATGGCACAAACCATAATAAAGAAATAAAATAATATTAGCCAATACCATAGACATTTATATTTGTTTACGTAACTCTGCCTGAAAAATTAAAGTTGAGCAAAGTTTCCACTTGATGGAACTAACCAAAACTGTTAGACTTAGCTACCGGCTGGAGCAAAGCTTTCAATGGAAATTTTAAACAAATGAAGACAAGATCTTGAAGTATTTGAATAATTGTAACAGGAGATGAGGCATGGCTTTACTAATATAATTCTCAGGAAGAAGCACAATCAAAGCAACGACGACCAAAATGTGAAAGTGGTCCAGTCAAAGCAACAGCAGACCAGTCAAGAGCAAAGATCGTGGTGACAGTTTTATAGGATGCTCAAAGCATTTTGCTTGTTGACTTTTGGGGGAGCCAAAGAATGATAACATCTGCTTATTATGAGAGTGTTTTGAGAAAGCCAAAGTTCTAGCAGAAAATGCTGGGGAATACTATTCTTTACCATCAAGGACGAAGACTCCTGGAGAAGTGGTTGGTTCCAGAAATAGAGAGAGAGAATACCAGAATCTAAGAAATTGCTCACAGAAAAATTACATCAAGAGGACACAGGAAACAGCTTGAAGAGAGTCTCATTGATCTGAGCATTAAAATAAAGCAAGATAGTAAAAAATTATGTATCACTGAATAAAATTAGAATTTATAAAATCATACCAGCATACATTGAAAATGAATAAATATCTAAATAAATAAAAATAAGGAAATATTTGCCTTACAGTGGAATATCAATAAATACAGAATAAATGAAACAATTAGGAATTCACTGATAGGAAATTATCACAGTAATAACTGTATCAGGCAAGTAACAATGGGTATTAAAATGGGGGATAAAAATTTTATGAAGGAAAATATATTTCTCCTTACAAAATATCTACCAATTACTTATTAATAAGTACAAAATAATTATTACTTTTACAAGGAGAAACTTTATAAATATCATTTTAATTTAGCAATAAATGTTAACATCACCAACCCTGGGACAAATCAGCATTGTACATTTCCTATATGATGCACTGGGAAGAACTCAGCAATCCTTCCATGATATTTTTTACAAAACTCCATTTTCTGAGGAAACTAACTGTGAGGAAACATCCTCACCAATCTGAACTAAGAGACATTCAAAATGTTATTCATTTTCTTTTTAACATTTTGCTTATAAGAAATTGCCAATCTCCCAAAGTGCTGTTTCTTATAGCTTCTTTTTAGACCTAGATAATAATTTTATGTATGTGTGAAGTACATGTGATATTCTGATAGATATATACATATGGGGTATCATAGTCAAATCAAGGTATTAAGATATTTATTACCTCAAAACATTTCTTTGTGTTTGAAATATTTCAAAATTTCTCTTCTAGCTATTTTGAAATATACAGTAAATTATTGTTGACTATAGTCACCCTACTGTGCTATCAAACACTAGAACTTATTACAGACTCTATCTATATGTTTGTATCCATTAACCAGCCTCTCTTTATCTCCACACTCCAAGCCTCTCCAGCCTCTGGGAACCATTATTCTACTCTCCATATCCACAAGATCAACTTTCTTAGCTCCTATATGAAGCTCCTGGCTTGTTTACCTTAATATAATGACCTCCAGTTTCCATTCACGTTGCTGCAAATGACAGGATTTTATTCTTCTTATGGGTGAATAATATTCAATTGTGTAAATATACTGTATTTTCTTTATCCATTCATCCATTGCTGGAGGCTTACATTGATTTCATATCTTGACTATCGTGAAAAGTGCTTCAAAAAACATGGGAATGGAGTTATTCCTTTAATATGTTGATTTCCTTTACTTTGCATAATACCCAGTAGTGGGATTGCTGGATGAAATGGTGGTTCTAATTTTAGCTTTTTATTTTTTCAAAAAATCTCCATAATGTTTTTCATGATGGCTGTACTAATGTATATTTCCAACAACAGTGTACGAGTGTCCCCCTTTTCCACATCCTTACCAATATCTGGTATTGTCTGTCTTTTTTATACAAGCCATTCTAATTGGGGTGAGATTATTTTTCTCTCCGGTTTTGATTTGCATTTCCCTGATGATTAGTAATGTTACACATTTTCTCACATACCTGTTGGCCTTTTGTATGTCTTCTTTTGAAAAATGTCTTATAACTTGGTAAATTTCACTGCTGGAAGTTCTTGCCAGGGCTATCAGGCAGGAGAAAAATATAAAATGCATCCATATTGGGAAAGAGGACATCAAATTATCCCTGTTCATGGATGATATAATCTTATACCTAGAAAACTCTAAAGACTCCACCAGAAATCTCTTAGATTTGATAAATAAATTTAGTAGTTTTAGGATACAAAATTAATGCACATAAATTAGTAGCATTTCTGTACACCAATAACGACTTAGCTGAGGACCAAATCAAAAACAGAATCCCATCTACAATAGCTACAAAATAACCTAGAAATATATTTAACAAAGGAAGTGAAAGATTTTTACAAAAAGAATTATAAAACACTGATGAAAGAAATTAATGAAAGAAACAATGTCACTAAAATGACCACACTGCTGAAAAAAGTTACAGATTTAATGCAATCTCTACCAAATTGCCAACATTATTTCTCACAGAATTAGAAAATACAATTCTAAAATTTATGTGCAACCCAAAACAGCCCGAATATCCAACGTAATCGTAAGCCACAAAATAAAACAAAACAAACCCAATGCTGAAAGCATCACATTACGTGACCTCAAATTATATTACAAAGCTATAGTAAGCAAAACACAATGGTAGTGGTATGAAAGTAGACACATAGATCAATGAAACTGAATAGAGAACTCCAAAATAAAGCCACATACCTACAACCAACTGATCTTTGACAAACCCAATGAAATGTACCCTGGGTAAAGAACACCCTATTCAATAAATTGTGCTGGGAAAATTGGATAGTTACATGCAGAAGAATGAAACTGGACTCATATCTCTCACCATATACAAAAGTTAACTCAATATGGACTAAAGACTGAAAACCTGAAACTATAAAAATCCTGGAAGAAAACCTAGAAATAACTATTCTGTATATGTGCCTAGGCAAAAAAAAAAAAAAAAAAAAAAAATTATCATCAAATTCTCAAAAGCAAACACAACACAAAATAAAAATAGACAAATGAGTCTTTATTGAAATTATAAATCTTCTGTACAACAAAAGAAACAACAACGTAAACAGACAACCTACAGAATGTGCAAAAAAATTTGCAATATATGCATCTGACAAAGGACTAATGTCCAGACTCTACAAGGAACTCAAACAACTCAACAAGAAAAAAAAAAAAAAAAAATGAAAACAAATAACCTATTACAAAGTGGGCAAATGACATGAACAAACGTTTTTCAAAAGAAGACATACAAGTGGCCAAAGAAAACATATCAATAAATGCTCAACATCACTAATCATCAGAGGAATGAAAATTAAAATCACAGTAAGATATCATCTTATACCAGTCAGGATCGCTATTATTAAAATGTCAAAAAACAAATGGTGGTGAGGGTGTGGAGAAAAGGGAATGCTTATACACTGTTGGTGGGAATATGAATTAGTCCAATCTTTATAGAAAACAGTATGGAGATTTCTCAAAGAACTAAAAATAGAACTATCACTCTATCCAGCAGTTCCACAAAGGGAAACGTATATGTAAAACAACACCTGCACTCATGTTTATTGCAGCACTGCTCACAATAGCAAAAATATGGACTTAATCTACGTGTTCATCAATGGAGGACTGGATTTTAAAAATGAGTATATGTATACACACACACACACACACACACACACACCATGCATGCATACATACACACACACACACACCATGCATGCATACACACACACACACACATCATGCATGCATACATACATACACACACACCATGCACGCATACATACACACACACACACACACACACCATGCATGCACACACACGCACACACACACACACACCCCACCACGGAACACTATTCAGCCAAATAAAAAGCAAAAAATATTGTCTTTGGCAGTAACATGGATGGAAGTGGACACCCATTTTCCTAAGTGAAATAACTCAGAAACTTAAGTGGGCATGGTAGAGTGTGCCTGTAATACCAGCTACTTGGGAAAGTGAAATAAATTATTCTCATTAATAAGTGAGAGCTGAACAATGTGTACATGTGGACATACAAAGTGGAATAATAGATACTGGAGACTCCAAAATGTGGGCGGGTAGGAGGAGGTTGAGGGTTGAAAAATTACCTATTGAGTGCAATATGTTAGCTATTCAGAAGATGAATGCACCCAAAGCAATAAATGCATGTAAGAAATATGCACTTGTACACTCTAAGTCTATAACCACAAAAAGAATCTAAATAAAAAGTTAAAAGCAAAACCAACAAGAAACAAGTAGACAAAATCATTGCAATATGAGAAGGATCATGAAGTAAATACACAAAAGGTCACCTGGCAGAGGGCATCTACTATGAATAGATAATCAGGAAAAAGAAGAAGCAGTACTGATGCTGATTTCTGAGAGATGTAGAGAGATTAACCAGGCAAAAAGTAGAAGTACCTCCCAGACAGATGGCATAGCATATAGAAAGGTCCTGACACAGGAGGGAATTTAGTATATCTGAGGAAGTGAAAGATTTAGCGTAGCTGGAGCTAGGACAAAACTGAAGTTGGAGAGAAAGACAAATCAGTGCGTACAGCACAATTTGTAGATTCCTCTAGCAGATATCATGTCAGATTGAGCCTGGGACATCAACAAGGACACTCTTGGTTTCTTCCCATTTTCTATTTTGTTTCTTCCATTCCTTTACTAGTTTTTCCTGAAGACTATTTTCTCAATAAACCATTTACACCTGAATCTTTGCATCAAAGTCAGTCTTTGGGAACGTAACAAATCAAGCTCTAAATCTACTGCATAAAATATAGAGATAAATAAGAATGCAATATTGTTTTTGCTATATTATTATCATGGAACATTATATGATTAATAAATCACAGACTTATTAACATGAAGTCCATAGTGAGCTGGCAAAAAGTCACAGAGTCATAGAATTTTACAGCTCAGAGAAGCACCTTTGAAATAATCTAATGCAAGCTTCTCATTTTACCAATGAACTGAGGCTTCAGCAATTTGGGAATTCGTGTCAAGAGCTTGTCAGAAAGGTCATACTTTATGACCCTGTAATCTTTTTTTTTACGGAACATAGCCTAGGTAAGTAGGCATAAACTCAAAGATTTATGTATAGAGATTTTCATCTGACTATTATATAGAATAGTAAAATATTTGGAAGCCATCTAAATGTCCAAAATACGAGAAAGGGTAAACACATCACAAACTGTGTATTGGCATATTTATTCATATAATAAAAAGGATACTTTAAGAGAATATTTAAGAGATGTGAAAAGGCTCACAATTTGAAGTGGAAAAAGCGTTAAAACAGGACCATTCATTAGAAGAAATGAAAGAAAGGTATACATCAAATTGGTATGTGATGTATATTTCCTTTTTATACCATTATATATTTTCAAAACTTTCCCGAGTAAGGACACACATTACTTTTATCAGCTTTATTTTTTAAAACATTATACAAATAAATATAAATTGACAATTAAAGAAAAAAATGACATATTCTAAGGTCAAATTGACACATCACTCAGGGCTGGGACTTGCATTTTAGAATCCTAATTCTTAATCTTGGTTTCTATTTTACCATAATGAAATGAAAACTTTTAGTGGAGCAGAGAATTCTAAAAGCGAATTGTTTGTTAAAAATTATTTAGTAACTCCCTGGTACAGGTGGAGGTATAGTTAAGGATCTAATATTTCAGGTCTTCCATTTTTGTCTTTCTCCTTTTTTTTAAATTTCTTGCCTCAGTTTCTTTCACTGACCTTGTATTTCAACCTGCTTTGAGCAGCAGAATTCTCCTCGGTTTTTTTTAATGGAAGATATCATCAGTATTTTTTCTACCTATGAGGCCGCTTATAGTCATTTTGAAAAATAAATAGAACCTATATCTCTAAATAGTAGCTTAAAGATCCTGACTTACTCAAGTAAATATTCATTGCTTGGTAGGAATGAGTAAGGAGGAAAAATGCATTTGTTTCTTCCAAAGTAACTTTGGGAATTGGAATTATACATTATGTAACATTTTGAGTTTGTCAATTTTCTCTCAGAATAATTCCCTGGAGATTCACCAAGCTGTTGTGTATATCAATATTTCACTCCTTTTTATTGCTGAATTGTATTCCATGCCAGGTCTGTGCCATGGTTTATTTAACCACTTCTGCATTGAAAGACATCTGGATTATCTCCAGTTTGGGATTCTTATGAATAAACCTGCTATGTTCTTTCATGCACATTATTTTTTGTGCATGCAGACATATTTACACAGGAGTCAAGAAGCTAATGAAAATAAATTTAAAATTTTGTGATAGATTATGATTGTTTCAACCAAATTTTTATTTAATATTTGTGAGTCTCAGAATAAAAAGTACAAATGGAAGCCAACTAGCATATGGTCTTAGTGCTCACAGGCTATAAAGCATGACAATAAATCTGATGCTTTGACAAATACACCTTTAGAGTGACTTGGAAAGACAGGGCTGAATTTTGAATTTTTAAATTTAAAAACTGGGCCTAATGGAGTTTGTTGTTAGCTGGAGAGTTTATGGAGACAGGATTTCAGTTGATCTGCAGTTGTAGAATAAGATACAGAGGACTCCAAGAGGAAAATTTAACATGACAGATGGGGGTCTATAAATGATTATCTGAATTTGAATCTAAATTATAAACCTAGATTAATAGTCTTCAAACATTTTTTGTAAAGATTGAGACAGTGTGTAGTCTCTGTGAGAATTTTTAAATTGACGTACATATTTTAAAATCACATGTTTCAACAGTGTAGCCATGTAATTTTTGTAATATAGTAAATATTGGCATTTTAAAATAAAACTGTGACATCATTTTCCAACTCTAGTCAATGGAATATAAATGACCGAGGGTTTCTATTTCTACTCTATCTTTTTAGAAATGTAAGGACAATTTCTTCCTTAAAGCTGGGAAGTGTAACCTTTTCCTTTGTTCTCCTTTACCTGGTATTTCCCATCAATTTCCTCACAAAACTGAGTCTTAATGTTTTCTTTAAAGATCATTTATTAATCATCCTTTTATACTTCTTTACAACTGTGTGTATATATAATTAAACTTATTTTCATAGTAGTTACCATCGTCTCTGTTATTTTATTCTTTCTAGAGTACATCTAAAAGAATTATTACTAATATTCTGCTGATTAAAACATGATAAATATATTGCATTTTCTTTCATTTTTTAAAACATTATTTATGCATTTATTTTCTAATTTACACATTATAATCTGATGTTTTGATAAATATCTATGTTGTACAATGATTCATTAAGAATAGTTTATCGATCACCGTAGGCATTTATCATTTCTTTTTGGTGAGAACATTCAAAAGCCTCTCTTCTACACCATACTAATAGACAATGTTTTACTGATAACCACTGATTCACATTTCTCTGATGATTAGTGATATTCAGCATTTTTTACCCATTTTTTACTCATTTTTACGGACCAGGCTTTATTTTTGCTGTCCAGTTGTTCAAATTTCTTACATATTTAGGACATCAATCCTTTGTCAGATATAGTTTGCAAATATTTTTTCCTATTCTATATGTTGTCTCTTCACAACCTTTCACAGGTTTTCCTTTGCTATATGATAGCTTTTGAGGTTGATGCAATCTCATTTATCCATTTTTGCTTTCACTGCCTGTGGTTTTGAGGTCTTATTTTAAAAATCCTTGCCCATTCCAATGTCCTGAAGCATTTCCTTACATTTTCTTCCAGTAGTTTCATAGATTTGTGTTTTACAATTAAGCTTTTGATCCATTTTGAGTTGTTTTTTGTAAATGGTGATAGAGTTATAATGTTGTCCTTCTTAATGTAGATATTTCATTTTTCTAGCACCACTTATCAAAGACACTATTTTTCTCCAAAGTGTGTTCTTGACACCTTTGTTCAAAATCAGTTGGCTGCAAATATGCGAATATATTTCTGGGCTCTTTGTTATGTTCCATAGGTCTATGTGTCTGTTTTTATGCCAGTACCATGATGTTTTGGTTACTATAGTTTTGTAGTATACTTTGAAGTCAGTTAGTAATGCCTCCAGGCATCAGGATTGCTTTGAGTATTTGGTGTCCTTTGTGGTTTCATATGTGTTTTATGATTGCTTTTTCTGTTTTTGTGAAGAATGTCATTGATATTTTGATAGATATTGCATTACATCTATATATTGCTTTGTGTAGTCTGGCCATTTTAACAGTTTTAATTTTTAATTCCATGAACGTGGAATATGTTTTCATATATTTGTGTCCTCTTCAATTTCTTTGGTTAAAGTTTTCTAGTTTTCAGTGTAGAGATCTTTCACCTCCTCAGTCAGGTTTATTACTGGGTAATTTTTTTTTGGTAGGCATTATAAATGATATTGTTTTAGTTCATGTTCAGCATGTAGAAACACTACTGATTTTTGTATGCTGACTTTGTATCCTACAACTTTACTATGTTTGTTTATTCATTCTAATAGTTTTGTTTGTTTGTTTTGATGGAGTCTTTTTTTTAATTTTTTAAATTTATTTTTGATTTTGTATTTTTCCCCATTTATTTATTTTATTGCACTTTAGGTTTGGGGGTACATGTGAAGAACATGCAAAATTGTTGCATAGGTACACACGTGGCAGTGTGATTTGCTGCCTTCCTCCCCATCACCTACATCTGGCATTTCTCCCCTTGCTATCTTTCCCTAGCTCCCCACCCCCCACCGTCCCTCCCCTATTTCCCCCCAACTGACCCCAATGTGTAGTGCTCCCCTCCCTGTGTCCATGTGTTCTCATTGTTCAACACTCGCCTATGAGTGAGAACATGTGGTGTTTGATCTTCTGCTCTTCTGTCAGTTTGCTGAGAATGATGGTTTCCAGGTTCATCCATGTCCCTACAAAGGACCCAAACTCATCGTTTTTTATGGCTGCATAATATTCCATGGTGTATATGTGCCACATTTTCCCTATCCAGTCTGTCGTCGATGGGCATTTGGGTTGGTTCCAGGTCTTTGCTATTGTAAACAGTGCTGCAATGAACATTCATGTGCACGTGTCCTTATAGTAGAACGATTTGTAATCCTTTGGATATATACCCAGTAATATGATTGCTGGGTCAAATGGAATTTCTATTTCTAGGTCCTTGAGGAATCGCCACACTGTCTTCCACAATGGTTGAACTAATTTACACTCCCACCAACAGTGCAAAAGTGTTCCTATTTCTCCACATCCTCTCCAGCATCTGTTGTCTCCAGATTTTTTAATGATCGCCATTCTAACTGGCGTGAGATGGTACCTCAATGTTGTTTTGATTTGCATTTCTCTGATGACCAGTGATGATGAACATTTTTTCATATGTTTGTTGGCCTCATGTATGTCTTCTTTTGTAAAGTGTCTGTTCATATCCTTTGCCCACTTTTGAATGGGCTTGTTAGTTGTTTTCTTGTAAATCTGTTTTAGTTCTTTGTAAATTCTGCATATCAGCCCTTTGTCAGATGGATAAACTGCAAAAATTTTTTCCCATTCTGTTGGTTTCCGATTCACTCTAATGACTGTTTCTTTTGCTGTGCAGAAGCTGTGGAGTTTGATTAGGTTTCATTTGTCTATTTTGGCTTTTGTTGTCAATGCTTTTGGTGTTTTGGTCATGAAGTCCTTGCCTACACCTATGTCCTGAATGGTTTTGCCTAGCTTTTCTTCTAGGGTTTTTATGGTGTTGGGTCTTCTGTTTAAGTCTTTAATCCATCTGGAGTTAATTTTAGTGTAAGGTGTCAGGAAGGGGTCCAGTTTCTGCTTTCTGCACATGGCTAGCCAGCTTCCCCAACACCATTTATTGAACAGGGATCCTTTCCCCATTGCTTGTTTTTGTCTGGTTTGTCAAAGATCAGATGGTTGTAGATATGTTGTATTGCCTCCGAGACCTCTGTTCTGTTCCATTGGTCTATATCTCTGTTTTGGTACCAGTACCATGCTGTTTTGATTACTGTAGCCTTGTAGTATAGTTTGAAGTCCGGTAGTGTGATGCCTCCCACTTTGTTCTTTTTGCTTAGAATTGACTTGGCTATGCGGGCTCTCTTTTGGTTCCATATGAAGTTTAAGGTGATTTTTTTCAGTTCTGCGAGGAAGGTCATTGGTAGCTTGATGTGGATAGCATTGAATCTGTAAATTACTTTGGGCAGTATGGCCATTTTCATGATTTGGATTCTTCCTAACCATGAACGTGGAATGTTTCTCCATCTGTTTGTGTCCTCTCTTATTTTGTTGAGCAGTGGTTTGTAGTTCTCCTTGAAGAGGTCCTTTACGTTCCTTGTTAGTTGTATTCCTAGGTATTTTATTCTCTTTGTGGCAATTGTGAATGGAAGTTTGTTCTTGATTTGGCTCTCTTTAAGTCTGTTATTGGTGTATAGGAATGCTTGTGATTTTTGCACATTGATTTTGTATCCTGAGACTTTGCTGAACTTGCTTATCAGTTTCAGGAGACTTGGGGCTGAGACGATAGGGTCTTCTAGATATACAATCATGTCGTCTGCAAATAGAGACAATTTGACTTCCTCCTTTCCTATTTGAATGCCCTTTATTTCTTTTTCTTGCCTGATTGCTCTGGCTAGAACTTCCAATACTATATTGTATAGCAGTGGTGAGAGAGGGCATCCTTGCCTGGTGCCACATTTCAAGGGGAATGCTTCCAGTTTTTGCCCATTCAGTATGATATTGGCTGTTGGTTTGTCATAAATAGCTTTTATTATTTTGAGATACGTTCCATCAATACCTAGCTTATTGAGTGTTTTTAGCATAAAGGGCTGTTGAATTTTGTCAAAGGCCTTCTCTGCATCAATTGAGATAATCATGTGGTTTTTGTCTTTGGTTCTGGTTATGTGGTGAATTACATTTATAGACTTGCGTATGTTGAACCAGCCTTGCATCCCCGGGATGAAGCCTACTTGATCATGGTGGATAAGCTTTTTGATGTGCTCTTGCAATTGGCTTGTCAGTATTTTATTGAAGATTTTTGCATCTATGTTCATCATGGATATTGGCCTGAAGTTTTGTTTTCTTGTTGAGTCTCTGCCGGGTTTTGGAATCAGGATGATGTTGGTGTCATAAAATGATTTGGGGAGAATTCCCTCTTTTTGTATTGTTTGGAATAGTTTCAGAAGGAATGGTACCAGGTCCTCTTTGTATATCTGGTAGAATTCGACTGTGAACCCATCTGGACCTGGACTTTTTTTGGGTGGTAAGCACTTAATTGCTGCCTCAACTTCAGACCTTGTTATGGGTCTGTTCAGGGTTTCGGTTTCTTCCTGGTTTAGGCTTGGGAGGAGGCATTTGTTCAGGGATTTATCCATTTCTTCCAAGTTTATTAGCTTATGTGCATAGAGTTGTTTGTAATAATCTCTGATGATGGTTTGAATTTCTGTGGAATCTGTGGTGATATCGCCTTTATCGTTTTTTATTGCATCTATTTGGCTATTCTCTCTTTTCTTTTTTATTAATCTGGCTAGCGGTCTGTCTATTTTGTTGATCTTTTCAAAAAACAAGCTCCTGGATTTATTGATTTTTTGAAGGGTTTTTTGTGTCTCTATCTCCTTCAGTTCTGCTCTGATCTTAGCTATTTCTTGTCTTCTGCTAGACTTTGAGGTTTTTTGATCTTGCTCCTCTAGCTCTTTCAGTTTTGACGATAGGGTGTCAATTTTTGATCTCTCCTTGCTTCTCATGTGGGCACTTATTGCTATATATTTTCCTCTAGAGGCTGCTTTAAATGTGTCCCAGAGATTCTGGTATGTTGTGTCTTCATTCTTATTGATTTCGAAGAACATCTTTATTTCTGTTTTCATTTGTTTATCCAGTCAACATTCAAGAGCAAGTTGTTCAGTTTCAATGAAGCCATGCGGTTCTGGGTTAGTTTTTGAATTCTGAGTTCTAACTTGATTGCACTGTGGTCTGAGAGAATTTTTGTTATGATTTCCATTCTTTTGCATTTGCTGAGGAGTGATTTACTCCGAGTTATGTGGTCAATTTTAGAGTAGGTGTGATGTGGTGCTGAGAAGAATGTTTATTCTGTGGATTTGGGGTGGAGAGTTCTGTAAGTGTCTATTAGGTTTGCTTGGTCCAGGTCTGAGTTCAAGTCCTGGATATCCTTGTTAATTTTCTGTCTGGTTGATCTGTCTAATATTGACAATGGGGTGTTAAAGTCTCCCACTATTATTGTGTGGGAGTCTAAGTCTCTTTGTATGTCATTAAGAACTTGCCAGGCCGGGCGCGGTGGCTCAAGCCTGTAATCCCAGCATTTTGGGAGGCCGAGGCGGGTGGATCACGAGGTCAAGAGATCGAGACCATCCTGGTCAACATGGTGAAACCCCGTCTCTACTAAAAATACAAAAAATTAGCTGGGCATGGTGGCGCGTGCCTGTAATCCCAGCTACTCAGGAGGCTGAGGCAGGAGAATTGCTTGAACCCAGGAGGCGGAGGTTGCAGTGAGCCGAGATCTCGCCATTGCACTCCAGCCTGGGTAACAAGAGTGAAACTCCGTCTCCAAAAAAAAAAAAAAAAAAAAAAGAACTTGCCTTATGTATCTTTATGTATCTGGGTGCTGCTGTATTGGGTGCGTATATATTTAGGATCATTAGCTCTTCTTGTTGCATTGATCCTTTTACCATTATGTAATGTCCTTCTTTGCCTCTTTTGATCTTTGTTGCTTTAAAGTCTAATTTCTCAGAGATGAGAATTGCAACTCCTGCTTTTTTTTGCTCTCCATTTGCTTGGTAAATCTTCCTCCATCCCTTTATTTTGAGCCTTTGTGTATCCTTGCATGTGAGATGGGTTTCCTGGATACAGCACACCGATGGGTTTTGGCTTTTTATCCAATTTGCCGGCCTGTGTCTTTTGATTGGGGCATTTAGTCCATTTACATTTAGGGTTAATATTGTTATGTGCGAATTTGATACTGCCATTTTGGTGCTAGCTGGGTGTTTTGCCCTTTAGTTGAGCTGGTACTTGTTGTTCCTTTATATGTGTAGAGCCTCTTTCAGGAGCTCTTGTAGAGCTGGCCTGATGGTGACGAAATCTCTGAGTACTTGCATGTTCCCAAAGGATTTTATTTTTCCTTTAATTATGAAGCTTAGTTTGGCTGGATAGGAGATTCTGGGTTGAAAGTTCTTTTCTTTAAGGATGTTGAATATTGGCCACCACTCTCTTTTGGCTTGTAGGGTTCCTGCTGAGAGATCTGCTGTGAGTCTGATGGGCTTCCCTTTGTGGGTAACCCGACCTTTCTCTCTGGCTGCCCTTAGTATTTTCTCCTTCATTTCAACCCTGGTGGATCTGACGATTATGTGCCTTGGGGTTGCTCTGCTTGATGAATATCTTTGTGGTGTTCTCTGTATTTCCTGGACTTGAATGTTTGCCTGCCTTGCTAGGTTGGGGAAGTTTTCCTGGATAATATCCTGAAGAGTATTTTCCAGCTTGGATTCATTTTTTTCGTCTCATTCAGGTATGCCTATCAAACGTAGATTAGGTCTTTTCACATAGTCCCACATTTCTTTGAGATTTTGTTCATTCCTTTTTACCCTTTTTTCTCCAGTCTTGCCTTCCCATTTTATTTCATTGAGTTGATCTTCGACCTCTGATATCCTTTCTTCTGCTTGGTGAATTCGGCTGTTGATACTTGTGCATGCTTCGTGAAGTTCTCATGTTGCGTTTTTCAGCTCCATCAATTCACTTATATTCCTCTCTATTTTGTCCATTCTCGTTAGCATTTCATCCAATCTTTTCTCAAGGTTCTTAGCTTCTTTGCATTTGGCTAGAACATGTTCTTTAAGTTCACAGAAATTTCTTACTACCCACCTTCTGAAGTCTGATTCTGTCATTTCATCACACTTGTTCTCCATCCAGCCTTGTTCCCTTGCTGGTGAGGAGTTGTGACCCCTTGTAGGAGGAGAGGTGTTCTGGTTTTGGGTGTTTTCATCCTTTTTGCGCTGGTTTCTTCCCATCTTTAAGGATTTATCCACCTGTCGACTTTGTAGTTGCTGGCTTTCAAGTTGGGTCTCAAATCTTTCAGATTGACGTTCTGTTTGTTGATGATGAGGTTATTTCTGTTTCTTGGTTTTCCTTCTGACAGTCTGGCCCCTCTGCTGTAGGTCTGCTGAGGTTCACTCCAGGCCCTGCTTGCCTGGGATTCACCTGCAGCAGCTGCTGAACAGTGAGGGTTGTTACCAGTTTTCTTCTTCTGCTATCTTTGTCCCAGAAGGATACCCGCCATTATCAATCTGATCTCTCCTTTATGAGGTGGCTCTTTGGATATATAGGGGTCAGGGAGCTGCTTGAGGAGACAGTCTCTTCTTTATAGGAGCTCAAATGGTGAGCTGTGTGCTCTGTTGTTCATTCAGAGCTGCTGGGAAGGTAGTTTAGGTCTGCTGCAGCAGAACTCATAAACTGCTTTTTGTTCCCAGGTGCTCTGACCCAGGGATTTGGGTTTTATGAGTTTTGGTTATGCTGCTGCCTTCTCTTTTTCTTTTTTTTTTTTTCCTTCAGAGCTGCCCTGCCCAGCAAGGAGGCAGCCTAGTCACTGTCTGCCTGTAGGGGCTTTGCTGAGCTGCTGTGGGCTCCGCCGAGTGAACTTCCCTGCAGTTCTGTTTATATGGGTGTAGTTAGAACTGCTTTGGCGATGGTGGCCCGCCTCTGTTGAGGCGGAGTCTCTCTGCTGTGGTGGGTTGCCGTGGCAATGGCGGGCTGCCTCAGCATTGGCTGACTACCTCCGTCTGGCGAGCTGCCTCGGTAATGGTGGACGCCCCTCCCCCACAGAGCTGGACCATCCCGGGTTCAGCTGCATTTGCTGTGAAACTCTCAATCCAGAGGTTCTGGTTGCTGTTCTTTTGTGGGGATGGGACCAGCCCAACCTGATGGCCTGGCTCCCTGCCTCAGAGCCTTTTTTAAGTTGGTGTTCCAGTCGCCTGTTGAAGAGGCGCCAGGGTCTGTTTCCCCTACAGCCACTCACTGCGCTGGTAAGTGGCACTGAGGTTTGTGGTGCTTTTTTTTTTTTTTTTTTTTTGCCCTGGAATCTACTGTCCTGGTTCTCTGCTCGGTCCCCTTTTTAAACAGACGAATGGGCGAGTTCTCGTGGCTCCAATCGTCAGCCAAAAGGGCACCCGGACCGGTGTGTTTTGTACAGAGAACCACTGCTCTGGGGCGCCGACAAAGCAGCCGCGCGGGGCAATGCAGCGGCACCGGCAGGCACAGCCGCGCTGGCCAAAACAGCCACGCTGGTGACCTGTGGAGCTCCTCCGCCTGGGAATTGCCTAGTTTGTGGGCAATAAAAATGCGGCGTCCACTCACCCTCTGCACTTTCACTGGGAGCTGCAATCCTGAGCTGTTCCTAAACGGCCATCTTGGATCCTCTCCTTGATGGAGTCTTTAGGGTTCCTCTGTATAAGATCATGTCATCTGCAAACAGAGACAATTTTACTTCCTGTTTTCCAGTTTGGATGCACTTTATTTCTTTCACTTGCCTAATTGCTCTGGCTACAACTTCCATTATTATGTTAAGAGAAGTGGTGAAAAGCATGTGCCTGATCCTTAAGCAAAAGCTTTCAGCTTATCCCCATTAAGTATTATGTTATCTCTCAGTTTTGTTATGTATAACCTTTATTGTTCTGAAAAACATACACTGTATATTTAGTTTGTTGAGAGTTTTTGTCATGAAATGATGTTGAATTTTATCCGGTTGTTTTCCCCACATCTATTGAGATAATCATGTGGTTTTTTGTCTTTCTGTTAATGTGGTGTATACATTTATTGATTGGAATATGTTTAAAACATCCTTACATCCCCGAGATGAACACCAGTTAATGATAGTGAATGATCTCTTTAATGTGCTGTTGGATTCAGTTTGCTAGTATTTAATTGAGAAATTTTTCATTTTTGTTCATCAGTAACGTTGGTTTGTAGTTCTTTTTTTTGTTGTTGTTATGTCTTTGGTTTTTGAATCAGAATAATGTTGGCTTTGTAAAATAAGTTTAGAAATAATTCCTCCTTTACAGTTTTCTGGAATAGTTTGAGGATAATTTATATTAAAATTTATCTTTAAATGAT
This sequence comes from Sapajus apella, assembly GCF_009761245.1. Taxonomy (NCBI): domain Eukaryota; kingdom Metazoa; phylum Chordata; class Mammalia; order Primates; family Cebidae; genus Sapajus; species Sapajus apella. The sequence continues at coordinate 20,839,226 of NW_022436945.1, forward strand.
TGCTAGAAGTCAACAGTGAAGCCATCAAGTCCTGGGCTTTTTTTGATGGAAGACTTTTTATTAGCAATTCAATATTTTCACTTCTTATTGGTCTATTCGGATTTTCTACTTTGTCATAATTTAATCTTAGTGGGTTGTGTGTTTCCAGAAATGTTATCTGTTTCTTCTATATTATCAAATGTATTGGCATGCTTATAATATGATCTTTTGTGGTATCAGATGTAATGTCTTATAATATCATCTTCTGTGGTATCAGATGTAATGTCTCCTTTTTCATCTCTAATTTGATTTTTTTGGATCTTCTCTCTTTTTTAATTTTGTCTAGCTAAAGTCGTGTCAGTTTTATCTTTTGAAAAACAACTCTTTGTTTTGTTCTTTTTAATGTTTTTGTCTATTGCATTTGTTTCTTCTCTGTGCTTTATTATTTCCTTTCTTCTACGAATTTTGAGTTTATTCTTATTTTTCTAGTTCCTTGGTGTAAATCATTAGGTTGTTTATTAAAATTCTTTCATATTTATTACTATTATATAAACTTTTTTCTTAAAACTGCTTCTTCTTTGGCTTATGGGATTTGGTCTGATGTGTTTTCATTCTCATTTATTTCTAGAAAACTTTTAATTTCTCTTTGAGCCATTGTTTGTTGAAGAGTATGTTGTTTAATGTCCATATATTTGTAATGCTTTCTGAATTTTTCTTATTGGTGATTTCTAATTTTATAGTATTATGGTAAAAGGTACTTGATGTGATTTCTGTCTTCTTAAATTTGTTAAGGCTTGTTTTGTATCCTAATGTGATATAGTCTAAAAAATGTTTCAGGTACAGTTTAGAAGAATGCATGTTCTGCCGCCATTGGATGAATTATTTTGCAAATGTATGTTAGGTCTATTTGGTCTATAGTCCAGTGTTTCTTTGTTGAATTTTTTGTCTAGATGGTCCATCAAATGTTGAAAGTGGAGTGTTAATGCACCCTACTATTATTGTATTGCAGCCTATCTCTCCTTTTAAGTCTGAATAGTCTAAGTACTTTTAAAATATTACCAAAACTCAGTTGATTAAAAAAATATATTTCACATTTTAAAACTATAAAAGTGGCATTAATTTTTTTTCATGGAGGTTCTTTTACTGATATAAATGGATTTGCAACTTATTTTTACCTTGATTTAAATTGTAGTGAATATTTTTTGTTGGGCAAAGAGAGTTTGAATTTATGCACTTTCCAAAATATGCCCTGAAAATAGCAGTTGCATTATTTGGGATGTGAAAGAAAGAGTGATCATTTGTATGCAGAGTCCTGAAATAGACAGAGCTGTGCTTTCTAAGGTTGATTTAATAAATATAAAAGTGTCTTATGTTATCTCCTCAGTACCAATCACCTTCTGAAGAGAAATAATATTTAGTTGTAGTTCAATTAATATTTATGTGGAGAACTACAATAAACCAAAGTTTATGGCATAAATATTACATAGTATATATCTTAAGAAATTGGCAGATCTATTTTTAATTTATGCTAATATTAATGCACTAAAAAACATTTCCTGAAATATGAATAATAGGCTATTAACTTTAGTTATTGAAATATTCACAATTATTCATATTTTTGCTTTCATATCCATATTACAATTTTAATGCTATAATTATTTAACATGTCACTAATTTCCTTTTTAAATGAACATAAAATAGTAAATTATTTTTATTAGAATTCAAATTTTTAAAAGTTGATCAATTTGACAATCCTTATAATTTCCAGTGAGAAAATAAACTGAAAAATCAGCTGCCAGCTATGTCTAAGTGATTTATAAAAGGAATGTTTATTATTTTTTTAATGTATTAAGTATGCAAGGCATTCAGTTTGTTTTATTAGGACTCAATTTTTCTAAGATATTAAGTTTTCATTTAAAATAAAATCTGTCATAATATAAAATTTTAATTTTCTAAGTGACAGTCTAAGGTAAATGTATGCATGCCTAAATTTCCACATCTTTATGAGTATGTACATTGATGATGAAATTTCAGAATTAAACGTTATTTTACAATTTTAAATGTAGTATTAATTAAGCAAATACCATAACCTACTATGGTAAGCAGAATAAAGACTCTAATCCCTGGGACATTAAAATATGATACCATATGTGGCCAGAGACTTTGCAGATGTAATTATAATTACATACTTTCAGATTGAGAATTACCCTAGATTATCCAGGTGGGCCTACAATGAATTAAACATAGTCTGTGCATTAGTTTTCTGAAGCTGCAGCCACAAAGTATGACAAACTGTGTGACATAAACAATGGAAATTTATTATCTAGCAGAATTGACTCCTTCTAAGGGTTGTGAGGGAAAATCTGTGCCATATCTTTCTCCTGGCTTCTGGTAGCCTCAGGTATTTCTTTATTTGTAGATTGTGTTCCTTCTGTGTTTTCACATCATCTTCCCTCACATGTCTGTCTCTGTGTCCAAATTTTCTGTATTCATAAGGATGCCAGTCATACTAGATTAGGGTCCACACTAATGACTCCATTTTAACTAGATAACCCCTATAAAGACCTTATCTCCAAAGTAGCTCACATTCTCAGATATGGGGATTAGAAATCCAACATATCTGTTTTTTGGTGACCCAGGGCAATCCATAAGAACACGGGTTACATATTTTATTACAATTCCTAAAATAGGAGATAAATCTGTTTTCAGCAAGTGTATCGTGTCTCATACTGTTCTATGTGTGGACCCCAGATGGTCAAAATCTGTGTTCTGTGAATGCTGTAGAGAGACAAGAGCAGAAAAAAATGGCAAAGATGAAAATTTCTTCCAGAAATGCCAGAAAACCAAACTCATTGTTCAAGAATTGGCACATGAACCTGCTCATTACCTCTGATTCAAGAAACAGTCTGTGGTCATAGCACCATTGCCAACGTCCTGTGGACTGAGCTATGAATGTGATAAAGAGTGAGGATGACTGACTTTTAACCATGAGAGTAAAAAAGTTGTGGTGGCAGATTTTTAAAAAAATACATAATGGCTTGACAATTGACTCTTATAATAGAGGAATAATCAAGTCGTTTTTTTAAAAAAATCTTACTTTGCTTGAATATAACATTCAGTCTTTTTATCAGGGAAATAACAATTTACATTTTTATTGTGAAATTTAAATAAAAAATGCTATACAGCAATAACCTGATGGAGAACAGGTAACCTTATAGCAGGTTCACGTACAATCTAGATATTTCTTTTTGATATTACATATTATAGGACTGCTTCAGTATATTTCTTTTGTTACTGTTGTTTAAAATTAAATGTAGATAACACTGTTTCTATGGAAAAACTGAACTGCTTCAAGTTTAGAGTCAGAAATCTCAAGTATTCATCTCAACTCTAATTTAACTATGGCAATTTAAAAACTCTTTTGAATCATCAACAGAATAACAATGACACCAGTGAAAGTGAAATAAACCAATGCTATGATATGTAGTAATATTAAGTAGTTCATTTCATTAAACAATTGATTTGAATATTAATATTTAAAAATTTTTATAATTAAATTTATTGGTGTATATATTTTTTTCTATGACAATAATTTACTCTTATATTTGGGGTTTTTAAAAGAAATATGTCAGATATAACTATAGTTGCACCCAAGTTTGATCAATTGTATGATGTGTCTGTTGATTTCTGTAGAAAGAAGATGGTGAGATAGTCGTGCAAATAGTTTATTGGGGAAACTTAAGGGGGAGCTAATTCGATGGCGTTCTTCAGAATATGATACAAAACTGAGAGCTGTAAAAGAAAATGAGGAAAGAAGCAAGATTGCACAAGGAGCATCTGCAGCCATTATGCGCATTGGATAGTGTGGCCATCCTAACTGAGAGGCCAAAAGGCAAGACTTCCCATCAAAGAAGACCTATGTTGGCTATTGATGGACAAACTTTTTTTTTTTTTTTTCATTGTAAATTTTTATTAAATTAACTTTATTGAGCACATATTTTCATCAAAATATTTTCCAGATATACAAGGGTATCCCATTTTATTGAATTTCATTTTTTGCATTTTACAAAACACATTATGTTTTTTAGAAATTGAAGTTGCATAGAAACCTCACATCAAGCAATTCTATTAGTGCCATTTTTTCCAACAGCATGTGCTCATTTCATAGCTCTGTCACATTTTGGTAATCCTCACAATATTTTTAGTTTCTTCACTATTATTATATCTGTTATGGTGATCTGTAATCAGTGATTTTTGATGTTACTATGGTAATTATTTGGGGCACTGTGGACCAGGACCATATAAGATGGCAAACTTAACAGACAAACGCTGACTGTGTTCCAGGAGCTCCACCAACCAGACGGTCTTCTGTTTCCCTTTTTCTCCTCAGGCCTCCCTCTTTACAGAGACACAACTATATTGAAATTAGGACCCTACAGTGGCATCTAAATGTTCAAGTGAAAGGAAGAATAGCATATGTCTTGCTTTAAATCAAAAGCTAGAGATGATTAAACTTAGTGAGGAAAGCATGTTGAAAGTCAAAGTAAGTCAAAAGTAGGCCTCTTGCACCAGTTAGCCAAGATGGGAATGCAAAGAAAAAGTTCATAAAGGAAATTAAAAGTGCGTCTCCATTGAAAGTATGAGTGATAGCAAAGGAAAACCACCTTACTGCTGACACGGAGAAAGTTTTAGTAGTATGAATGGAAGAATAAATCAGCCACAACATTCCCTTCATCCAAATCCTAATTAAGATCAAGGTCTCTGTAACCAGCCATTGGGTGGGCTTCAAGCTTGAGATGAATCCTGAAGCTCTTTGTGTAGAGATTGTCAGCCAACAGCCCTCCTTGCAGGTAAATGAGTCCTTTTATAAAGAAAGATTGCATAGTCTATGCATTATGCCACCTAGGTCCAATTATCTACATGTTTGACATGTAGCTTCTCCATGATTCAGATATATGCCAAATAAATATACTTCCTTTTATCCAATCTTATGCTTTAGGTCCTTGGCCAAACACATTCACAATACAATCTTACAAGTATAACCAGCTCCTATTAATACCGGCTGGCTAATTCTTTTTTTATTGTTATTTTTGTGTACAGTTTCATTGAGTTATATTTAATTCACCATACAAGCACCTTTTTGAGGTGTACAGTTAAGCGGTTTTCGGTATGTTCATAAGTTGGTGCAAAATCTATTTTCAGAACATTTTCAATTTCCTTAAAATAAATTTTCCACCCATTAGCAGTGGCTCCCCATTCTCTTGATACCCACCCCTACAGAAGCACCAGTATGCTTTCTATTTCTACAAATTTGCCAATTCCAAACATTTCACATAAATTTAATCTACAGTACACAATCTTTTGAGTCAGATGTCTCTCTTTGGCATAATGTTTATAAGGCTTATCTATATTACAACATGTATCTCTCTCTCTCTCTCTTTTTTTTTTTTTTACTGTAGGACACTACCTCTATTGTATGGTATTGTATGAATATTTCTAAGTTTGTTATTCGTTCATTGGTTGATGCATATTTATGTTCCACTTTGAAACTATTATGAATAAAACTGTTGTGAACAGTCATGTACGTTTCATTGTGTGTACACTTCAATGTTTCCATTTCTCTTCGGTATATGCAGCTGCATGTTTATTATTTTAAGGCACTGCCATGCTGCTTTGCAGAATGGCCACACCATTTTATGTTCCCACCAGCAATGTATAAGGGTGTCCAGGTTTGCCACTAACTCATCTTACTGCTTTTTTAATTTTAGCTATCCCAGTGAATTTAAGTGGTACCAAATTATGACTTGGATTAGCACTCCAGTATTGAAAATGACGTTTAGCATCTTTTCATGCATTTATTGGCTATTAGTATATCTGTTTTTGGGAAATACCTATACTGATAATTTGCCTGCTGTTTAACTGAGTCATGTATCTTTTTCTTGTTGAGGTGTACGAATTTCTTGTATATTCCAGATAGTAGAGACTTAGATCTATGATCTGGAAAATATGTTAATCTTATTATATTTCCACTTTGTCTTGATTATTGTAGCTATATAAATCTGAAGTTAGGAAGTGAGTCCTCCACCTTTTTTTTTTTTTCAAAATTATTTTGGTTATTTTTATGTGAACTTTAGTATCAGTATTATTTACTGATATCTGAACAAAACACAGTTGGCATTTTGATAAATGTTAAGTCTTAAAATTCATAAATATTAACATAGAATGTTATTTCATGTATTTGGATATTCTATAATGTTTTCAACAATGTTTTTGGTTTTCAGTATATAAGTTTTGCACTTCTTTTTAATAAATTTTATTATAAATAGAATTTTAAATGTTTCATTTCCATTGTTAATTGCTAGTAAATATTCAGAAAAGTGATTTTTGTATGTTGTTTTGTCCACTTATGTGGATGAACTGGCTTATTAGTTCTAATAGATTTTTTTTCTTATTTTTCTATTAGGAATTCTAATAGTAAATTCCTTAGATTTTTCTATATACAAGGTCCTCCCATGTTCAAATAGATGTAGTTTTACTTTTTTTTTCATTTTGAATGTCCTTTATTTTTTACTTCTAGCACAGTGCTAAATAGAAATGTCTTCCCTTTGGAGGAAAATATGTCTTTCATGCTTAAGCATGATGCTAGCTGAGGCTCTTGAAAAAATAAATGGCTTTTATCAGGTTCAAGATGTTTCTTTTCATATCTAGGTTGTTGAATACTTTTATCATTAAAGGGTGTTGGATATCATCAAATGCTTTTTCTGCATCTACTGAGATGGTTATGTCATTTCTGTCCTTTATATTATTAATATAGTATATTACATTGATATATTTTTAATAGTAAACTAACATTGCACTTCTGATATAAGGTGAAAGGTTATATACTGACTTGAAATTTTCTTCTTTTTTAATATACTGTAGACATTTACAGCTATAAATTGCCCTCTGAGCACTGTTTTTGCCTTCTATAAGTTTTGATTTGTTGTGTTTTTGTTTTATAGTCTAATTTTTCTTTTTATTTCTTCTATATCTATTATTTCTCCAATTAAGTTTCGGTTTATTGTGTTTTTGTTTTACATTCTAATTTTCTCTTCACCCTACGTGTGCTCTGATGTCTATACTGGCTTCCTTCCCACCTAGACATTCTTTTCACTCAACTCAAGCTCTGTCACTGTTAGTGGGGGCATCCCTACTCTATATAGAAACCCTATTTACCCTCCCCTCAGGTTGTGGTATCTTGTGCCTAGCTGCTCTTCTGCTCAACTCTGACATCTGACACCAGATATTCTTCCTAAGTGCATTTTTTACCCTGCTTGGGCTCCAACACCTGGCTCTGGGCTTCCTGCCTCTTTTTTCTCCCATCAACCCAGCTGTAGACCTCTAACTTGCTCGGCACCATTTCATAACTAATTAAATGTCAATTCTTAGAAAATGTCCTCTTCTTCCCTGCCTCTGTCTTCGTCTCTCTTTGCAGCGAGCATTATTAAAAATAGTATAATCACTGCATTTTACAAGTGGAGTTGGTGAATCCAGACTTAAAATATCACTTACTTCTAAAGTCAAAGTGTTGATATCTATATTTAATGGGGAATAAAAGCATTATATGACCCTAGGAATGCTGAATGCCTTACATTGTATAATAGACTCAAATTATCTCAGCCAGACTTGAAAGAGGTATATGTTTTAGCAATCATTATTATACAGAAAAATCCCTTGAGAATATTCCCAGAAAAGGATTGTACAGCATTTAAAAAAATTCTAATCGTATAAATTTTTCTACTATAGAATTCACTTATAGGGTCTAATTTTATTTTCTATAACCAAAAATAAAGGAATACATTTTATAACATAGATTATTCCTCCCTTCCACCCTTCCTTACTTCTTCAATAAATATTTTTGGGGAACTATTAAGTGATAAATATTTTATCCATAATAGCTTAAAATAAACAAAAATTTCTGATTTCCTGGAGTTTGCATTCTAATGTAGTGAAAAAAGCAAAACAAGATTAATGAGTAACATGTAGTATAGTTATTGTCTTTAGGAATTGCAATTTATTTGGAGGAGAGTAAAGCAAAATGGGGGATGTGGATTGTCAGCAAGCACAGGTGGCCTTCCAAGGAATTTAAAATAAATAATTTAAAACAATCCTTGTATTTGTAAATGCTATTCTATATGGAAATTGTTTTGCAGGTGTGATTGAGTTAGGGATGTTGAGATGGGAAGGTTATCTGGGTTAGCAGAGTGAGTCCTAAATGCATTCATTAAGTATCCTTAAAAAAGCAAAGCAGCAGAAGATTTGACACATACAGAAAAGGCAAAGCGAAGATAGAGCATAGAAACTTTTGAAGATGTTGGCTTTGAAGATTAGAGTGAGCCTACTACCAGCTACAGAATGCCAGCAGCCGCTTGAAGGTGAAAGAAGCAAGGAACTGATTTTCCTCTAGAACTTCCGGCGGGAGTATGACCCCACCAAAAACCTTTATTTGGCCTAGTGAAACTTATTTGGACTTCTGGCCTCTAGAACTGTTAAAGAATGAAATTCTGTTGTTTTAAACTGCCTGGTTTGTGGTAATTTGTTAGAGCAGCCACAGGAAACCAAAACTCATGGTATCCAGGCAATGACTCTGAGAAGGTGATATTTGTATAAAGTTCTGATGGTATATGGGGTTGACATCTAGAGGGGTCAAAAGTTGGACTTGGAAAAAGATTGTACAAGGTTTTAAAAAGATTTTTGTTTTTACTCTTTAATTTGAACTTGGGTTACAGGGAAGTGACATTTGAGATGAGTCTTGAAGAAAAGAGTTAAAAGTATTTTAAGAGGGAATAATATATGTAAAAGCTTGAAAGCATGAAAAATTTAAGAATACTCTGGGATATTAAAAGATTTAATACCTTTCTGTATGCACCTATCAATTAGAAAGAGTTAAGAGCAAAATATGTCTTTTGGTGTATGATAATGTTAAGCCATAAAACATGTATACTGCAGCTCCTTTTTCAACTTGGAAGTCTTCTGCTTACATGGAAGAAAAGTGATCTATAACCTGTACTCAAATGATTAAGTAGTGTTCTTAAAAAGGTAAAGGCATTTCTTGGCAGGAAAACTAGAAGTTATTTCATCTGATTAGGAGTCATACTGAAGCTGATATCTTACCACAGGTTCAGATGCATTATAATTCATTTCCATAGGGTAACTGAAAAAATTTAGCAAGTTAAGAAGTTCTAAATTTAAGGTACATAACAGTTCAATAGAAAGCCATGCATCTATCTATCTATCTGACTATCTGTCTATCATCTTTCTATCTATCTAATGGTTACTCTTTCTCAGTCTTTTCAGCAGATGAATTGAAGTTGAAGTTTATTGTTGATTTACTTATTCTGGTATATGCATATCAAAGTCCATATGTATAATATTCATACAAACAATAAAAAACATTTACAGTGTCTTAATATATGCCAAGCCTTCTTCTAAGAAAATCATATATACTATCTGATTTTATCCTCATGACAATACAATAACTACTACCTCCATTTAGAAGATAAGGAAACTAAAGTATATTTTAAAATGGAAGCAGGGACGGTGGGGGTTGGGGAGCTGGGGAGAGATAGCAAGGGGAGAAATGCCAGATGTAAGTGATGGGGAGGAAGGCAGCAAATCACACTGCCATGTGTGTACCTATGCAACAATTTTGCATGTTCTTCACATGTACCCCCAAACCTAAAATGCAATAAAATAAATAAATGGGAAAAAAAATGGAAGCAGAGTACTTAACATGTTTATAAAAATTATGTGAAAAATCTTAATTATTAACTTATAGTAATAAAAATATAGTTCAAGAGTAGCAGAGCTAGAATAAACCCCAGGGCAAGTTCTTACGAAGCAATATTGAATGTCAGACATGTCAGTAAGCACAAATACAGGCTGAGGAGATGGAATCATACTGGATATAAGAGTTGTAGATGCCAAGAGCTAACTGGAGTGGTTGTTCAGAGATATTAAGTACAAAGTCATAGCAGATATTGACAAAGGCAAATAAGCTACCAAGACAATAATACTCAGTAATAATATACAGGTGATATATTTGAATTCTGTTTCACTACATCTTGTTGGTACAAGGTCTCTCCTTTTTTTTTTTTTTTTTTGTTTTTTTTTTGAGATGGAGTTTCACTCTGTCTCTCAGGCTGGAGTGCAGTGTTGCGATCTCATGCTGCAAACTCTGCCTCCCAGGTTCAAGCAGTTCTCCTGCCTCAGCCTCCCCAGTAGCTGGGATTACAGGCATGCACCACCATGCCTGGCTAATTTTTGTACTTTTAGTAGAGACAGGGCTTTGCCATGTTGTCCAGGCTGGTCTCCAACTCCTGGACCTCAAGCAATCCACCCGCCTCAGCCTCCCAGATTGCTGGGATTATAGGCATGAGCCACCACACCAGGCCCAAGATCTTCTTTTAAGTGATGGCAAAGACATCTGAGCCTCTAGATATTGTTCCTAGAGGGAGCACTTTGGGTAAGACAGTTAAACACATAGATGGAATAAATGTTGATTCCAGTAAGGACAAATCTCTGTCTCCTCCAGGGCATAAGGTGTTTGGCATAATCCACCTGTCACCAAGTGGATGGTTGTTTCTCTCCAAGAAGTGTTCACAATTAAATAGCTTCTTTTGATCTCTCTTGCTGGAAAAATGAAACCATCATGAGCAAAAAATAAAATGAGCCCTTGCTTTTGGATTTATTTCATAAATATCAAGCATAAACTCTTTTTATGGATCTTTTGGGCCAACTGTTAGATGATTCTACCTCTGGTTATTTCTAAACATAAGACAATCAGGTACACAAACTGGATATATTGCTCACTGCATTTCACATTAGCACTGCTCTTCAAGGTCACCAATAAATGGGGCTGTGATACAGCAGCTGTCCGTTTTTGGCTAGCAACAGCTTTTAACCAAATGCAACTTACCTGTGCATCAGACTCGGGCTCTTTCTTCCACTTGTTGGCTGAAAGGAATCCTTACCTAATACCTTTATTAATTGTAAGTGTAAGTACTAGTTGTAAATATAAGCTGAAGCAGATCATCCATGTATTAAAGACAGTCAACAAGATGTCTATTTTACCTTGTCATGTACTTCTGCCTTCTAGACCTGGCTGAACCAATCTCAAATACATAATTTTATTGCACTATAGATTGCCATTTTGCCCACTGAACCATATGGTTTTGTGGATTTCACAATTCCCAGCTCATGATGGTATTTTACTCTCACAGTCACTTGATGTTCTAAGGTCAGCCTCTTTCGCATTTCTGACACTATTAAAGAAAGAACCTGGTCTGGGTTTTCATTACAATCAGCAGCTGCAGGTGATGCGAGTCTCCTTAAAATCTACAAAGGGGCCCTTTCACAGTTTGCCCAAATTGACTGCGAGATGTCCTTAACTTACCGTTTTTCTCTTACAAGATTTCTTTTGCAGCTAAAATAAGCCAGCCACTTCCAATTCCTTATAATTATCCCTGATCCACGTCTTCCTAGAGCCATGGCTGCCACACATTCTAATACCTCATTATTTAGTTGAATTGATCCAGGTTAAGCACAGGTGAAAGCTTTAGTAATTGTGATGCCGCCCTATGCCAGGTGTTATCATCTCCCCACTAATAATGCCACCCTAGTATCCATGAAAACAGGGATAACCCACCCCAACATCCCCTTCTGAGGGCCTATTTTAATTTGTATCCCAGAAAATAAGCTAGAGGCAGGAGGTTTATATGCTATTTCTGTATTAGGAAGTGTAATTTCACGGAGCAGAAGTGAACAAGTGAAGGAAAGCCTACAAATAGGGAAAGCCAATACAATAATGAACTAGTGAGCTGATGACTGTTATGTGAGAAAGATTGCTTTTCTCAAAGGGATTGTCTCTGTGTAAGCCTTCTAAACAATATCTTAAAACCTCTCATTGGAGGGGGGCATGGGAAAAAAGTGGGCACATTTATCCCCCAGCTCAGAGTTGTGCTCAAAGGGAATTAACGTTCTGGTATTTTGGATCACCACGTGTGGGTGCTGAGGAGTATCCCACAGCAGTGTCAACAGAGAAGCCTCGAGGTGGGAGCCGTGTACACGGTACAGACATCAGTCAAGGATTTACCAGGCTGTGCTTGGAAGCATTTGGTCATAACCCACACAGAACTGGTTAGTGCAGGGTCAGGTGAAACAGGAGTATCTGAGATTGTAATATGTTTTATACAAGCACGTAAAATAGACTGTTATAAAATCCACAGGGATTTTTTGTGTTCTGCTTCAAACCTGCTTCTCGTGTTCTGTGTCTCAGTGAATGATACACTTTTTTTTTCCTATTTCCATTACAAAAAAAAAAAAAAAAAGGAATAGCTATGTACTTTCATTGAAAAATCCATCTCTGGAGAATTCCGTCTGTTCCCAGTGCTACATATTTTGACTGCTATTTATTTCTCAAAGTTGCCCACTTAACCCCTCTTCATCATCCTGTTCATAATGCCCATCATCATGATCACGTCTGAGCTAGATTACTGTGATGATCATTTTCAGTCTTGTTCCATTTCATTGCATTTTACTTTTTCCAAATGACAAATGAATCTGATTCTAGCACTTTTTGTTTCAAATCTTCAATTATTCCCATTCCTAAAGAAGAGTCTCTTGAACTTGATATGGTTCCTGCTGAGTACAGTCTTACCTCATCTTCTTACCTCTTTCTTGCAAGTCAAACCAAATATCTTTTTGTTCCTCAGCAAAGGAAATTTTCTCTTTCTCCACACGTGCTCATTCCACATTGTTTTCTAATTTATTTGTCTGTTCTTTCCATCTCATCTTTCTCCTTTTAATTTCATTGCCATTTTCCTTGAGAAAAACTTGGGTCTTCACTCAGGTGAGTTATAATAACTTTTTCATCCTCTCTTATTGCCCTTTTCAATAATCTGTAGCCACTTGTGTTATGTCTCCCTTCTAGGCTGGGCTATGAGTACCCTGAAGACAGGAATCCTGTCTTGTTTATTGCTATATCTCAAGCATCAAGCACAAGACCCAGACTTCGGTTTTTCATAAATATCTGTTAAGTGAAAAAACACTTAGAGTATGTTAAGAGTTTCAAATAGGGGTGTTGCAACACAAAATGTGAGCCTCCTTGTGTGAAGGAGAGCTATGGTGAGGACGAAGAAGGACAAGGACAGAGTCAGCCATGATAGGAAGAGGTGTAATGAAGCCAAATTCCCATGACTCAGGAGTCATGCAAAAATTGAGCCCTAGCACTTACTTAACGCAAAGGAGTAAAAGTAAAATATTTTCCTCGTGTTGTATTTTCTCTCCTCTCTCCACCAAGATAGAGTGGTGGATGAGCTGTGGGTAGCAACTTGAACTTGTGAGTGTTCTTAGAGAAGGATGAAAAAGCAAGTGAAAGAACTTGTAAATTACTCTGGGAAGATGAGCTGGAGCTGCTGGAGCCTTTTGTTGCTAATAAAAATGTGCCAGTGAAAGCTCTTGAGAGCTGTGTGTTGTCCCACTGAGAACCAAACCACTCTGCTTAACTTGCCTTGCCAGAGAAGCAAATGATGTTTGTAGTAGGTTTATTGGAGAAACAAACCATTTGAACTCTATCCAATGTTTCCATGGCTAAGAACTTTAGGCACCAAATCTCTTTGCAAAGGGTGCAGGCAACAGGACCTTCCAGCTAGACCTGTGGCATTCTTACTGTGTTGGCTAGTGCTCTCAGGCACTTCAGTAAAACTCTCCTTTTCAAATGGGACAGTTCCTTATTTCTTGAACATATCTTATGGCTCAGATGGCGGCTCCCTGATGATATGGATTTTTAAAACATAAGTTTGCCAGTATTTATTAAAGAGATATGTTTCCTTGAATGTCGAAATAGAAAGATGATAGTGATTGGCTGGGCTTTGACATGATGAATTGCAGGTAAAATGAAAGTTTTTCTGGTGTGCTTTAAGCTGACTGTGACAAATAGCCTAGGTTTCTCCTTTATAAAGTATTCTAGAACTCACTCCTTTATTCTTTTATCCCACCCAAATCCCTACATGAGTTATAAGTTCTCTGTCCTATTGTTTTGGCGGCTTCCACCTCTCACACTATTGCACCATATTCTTCCTTCCTAGATTGTAAGTTTCTTCAGGCTTAGGCCCATATCATATTCACCACTGCATTTCCCATACCCAGTGTGGTGTCTGTGAGAGACATATGTAATTAGCAAATATTGATTGATGGATTTAATTAATTTATTTACCATATTAGCTTATTATGGATACATAACAATTATACATATTTATAGGGTACCTATGATGGTTTGATCTAAGCATAGCATGTTAGTAGAAAACCATCAAATCAGGGTAACTTGAATACTCATCACCTTAAGCATTCTGTTTCTTTGCGTCAGTAACATTCCAAATGTACTATTTTAGTTATTTTGAGATATACAACAAATTACTGTTAACTACAGTAACCCTACTGTGTTACTGAACACTAGATCTTAGTCGTTTTCTTTTATTTAACTGTATTTTCTTTTTTTTTTTTTTCCTATTTTTGAGTCGGAATCTTGCTCTGTAGCCTAAGCTAGAGTACAGTGGCATGGTCTCAGCTCACTGTAACCTCTACCTCCTGGGTTCAAGCAATTCTCTTTTCTCCACCTCCCAATTATCTGGGACTACAGGCACACACCACCATACCTGGCTAATTTTTGTCTTTTTAGTAGAAACAGGGTTTCACCATATTGGTCAGTCTGGTCTTGAACTCCTGACCACAGATGATCCATCCACCTCGACCTCCCAAAGTTCTGGGATTAT
>NW_022436945.1:20856514-20893686 GCF_009761245.1 Sapajus apella
TTTGTATTTATTTTCATGAACTGAGTTATCTGCGTTAAGATAAGCTTCTTATTTCACTCTGAATCTTTCCCCCAAGCAAAAACTGTAGGATGAATGTATAAAAACTTGAGAGGTCAATCTATTTAAAAATAATTCAGAATTATCTCTAATTTTCTCAATTAAAAGAACATTTGTTGCACATAAAATAGATTTGTTACGGTTAGATTTGTTGAAAGTCATGTACCATACTTAAAAAGAGAGAGAAAAATAGACTCTATGTTTACAGCCAATTTAAATGATAAATGTCCCTGCAACCCTGATGCTTTCAGTAATAAGCCCTACCTGTTTCATAAACAATTATCTGGCATTATGAGAAAATGCCTGTCTTCCGTAAACTACCGCATTACCCAAGAAAGTAACTATCATGTAGAAAAAATCCTTTTCACAAATATTCAGTTCTGATTCTCAAGACTTTTATGCTTTGAAATTGTAATGGCTTTGTTATATTATCAAGGAGAAAAAATAATCTCCTTAGACTTTCAACATTCTGGTAGAACTGGTAGGTTTAGCAACCGCTAGTCATTGGTTGCTAAATATGTAGAGTGTTTTTATGACGTACATGAGAAGAAGCTTGGCAATTTACAAATCAAAAAATTTCTCCTCCTTCAATAAGGTTAAAATAAAAGATGTAAGGAGAAACACATGATATAGTTTACTCTGATAGGCTTTAAGCAGTGCCTTGAAAAGAACTCTAATTAAAGTTGCCATTGCTTTGACCTGATTAGGCAAAGAACAATAGTACTGCTACTCTTTGTCTACCTTAGGATAGTAAGTAGTTGATGATATATAATATCTTTTGACAGCCACGTTAATTATAACCTAGCTGAATGTTTTTCTTTAGAGTAGAATTTTTTAAAACAAAGGAAGAGGAAATTGTGGTGAAAGCTGTCAGAATATTTCTGAATATTGCTAATGACTGTATCTAATAGCTAAGACATGGTAACTTTTCTGGAGATTTTTCTCTCTTTTTTTTAACATTGCACTCAACATATTATCCACAGTTCCACAGGAATATTTGCATAAGAATCTCTGAATTACCTAAGTAGGTCAAGCAATGGTCAATCTTTCACAAAAGTGACATTTCGAGTTTATTTGTTGCTTCTTGATTTGGCAAAGTGAAAACAAATGCCACCCTCTATAAGTTAATGAGTTTAGAACTCTTCCATCTGACATTGTCATGAAAGCATTGCACAGGACTTAATGTAATTTGTAGGCTGAAACTTCAACAGCTTAATGATTGGGGAGTGCACAGAATGTTTCCATCATAATATCAAACTATATCATGACTTTGTAACGTTGTTTGAAAAATTTTGAGAATTACGTCCCTTGCCCGCAATGCAAACACTCATATTAAGCATCATAAGCCATGTCTAAAATTAGTATTTTGCAGAATATATGAATTTTTAAAGCTGCTGAGTATACTCCAGGCCAGTTACATATATCACTACCTTGATCATAATTTTTCTTTTTGATCAATATTTTCTAACTGGAGACAATTTAGATAGAACAGTTAAAGCATTGACATGTTTGAACTTTGAGTCAAGTCTAAGCCTTGGAGCCAAAATGAGAGTTGGTACTCTGTTCTTCAATTATGAAAGTTTTGTCTATTGCTATAGAGAGTTTAAATAAGCATCTGTAGTTTTTGTTTTTTAATTATTTTTTCATTAATTATGACAATAAAGAGCAGGTTGGAATATATATTATTTTATCTGATTCTCCATGGATCTGGCTTGACGAGGTATCAGTTGATTGAATCAAGGTGGCAATCAATAAATATTTACTCAATAACTGTTGTATGGATGTTCCAAGCTTGTAATTTGGAGAATAAAGGAATCTTCCTCTACTCTTATGAATTACATTAAGGAGAGAAATTTATATGAATTCATTTAGAAAATTCTAAATTCCTACACTAATGTGATATTTTAACATTGCCATTTTATAATCAAATAATATTTAAGAGAATGACAATAGATATAAAACCAAATGTAGTTTGTGAAGTGTTGTAAAGAGAATATTAGACTTGAAATCAAAATATTTTATGACCAAGTTGCTTAAATATTTTGAAACTCTTATTACTTACCTATGAGATTATAATTCTTGCTATATCTAACCTATATTTCAGTGATACTGAAGTTCAACACCAGCACTTGAAGAATTGCATTTTTAATTGTAACTCTCTTGTAATAGGTAGAATTTTAATGTCTTCCTCCAAATTTTCCACTCCTGATGTACAGTTCTGAATAATCCTCATGACAATGAATACGATGGATTTCCTTCCTGGGATTAGATTATATTGCATGACACAGCTACTTTTAAGAAAGGGATGTTATCCAGGTAGGCCCAACCTAATCATATAAGCCCTTTAAAAGCGAGTTTTTCACCAGCTAATGATAGAAGAGAATTGAGAGAGCTGAAGTAAATGAAGGATTCATTGCTCTGTTGATGGCTTGAGGATGGAGGAGTCCACACAAGCAGAAAACAGGGACCTCAACAAGCTCATTTTTCTTATTGCCAGAATTCAGTTCTAATGAGTTTGGAAAGCAATTTTTTCCAAAGCCTCAAGATGAGCCCTCAGGCTGGTGAACATTTTTATTTCAATCTTCTGAAAACATGAAGAGAGAACCCAGCCATGTTATACCAGGCTCTGCCTTAAGAACTGGCATAAAAATAGATATTGTTTTAAGAGTTTATGATAGCTTGTCATATATAATAGAAAAAGTATAAGCCCTATAAAATAACAGCAGAGGATATCCTTGCTGTAAATACAGTATTGTACATTTGTATCACAAGTAAATGTTAATTATAAATTGGAAAAATATGAGAAGTTTTCATATAGAAAGTGATGAATGAGTCATTTATCATTAGGGAGGATTTACATTTCTTTATCCAACTAGCTAGCTCTGTTTAATATATGCAAAAATAAATTACCAGGGGAGGGAATATTGTGACCATTTTGAAAGGTCACAAGATGAGGGAAAATTTGAGTAACAGAAAAAGAAATCAAGGTTGGGCTATGGCAAAGGATAATGGTGATAAAAAGAATTTCTGGCTAAATTTTGGGGAACTTATTTTGATATGTCTAAATGCTCATCTTAAAATATTCATACATCCATAGACAGAAAGCTAGAGAGATGTGAACCAAGGAGGAAAATATTGTAGTTGCAGAATCAACATCAGCTTGGTAATTAATTAGATTGGCCTATTGGGAAGGAGGTGCAGACTGAAAGTGAAGGTGCATTTTGCATTTTCTCCCGCTCTTGGGTCGTGTATATCTGTGATATAATTGTGGCCATCACAGAAATAGGAATGGCAGGTAGAATAGAGCAATATAGTCAGGGAAGGCTAACTGCTATAAAAAAATTCACAAAAATCTCAGCAGTTAATGCTAATGCAATTTATTTCTCACTCATTTAAGAAAGCAATGCTGGAATTTTGTAGGTGGCCCTGCATGCTAGAGACAAAGATCCAGATCCTTTCCATTTTACAGCGACTTCATCTTCCAGGGTCTTAGAGACATCTGCTGGATTCCCTGTTTCTGGCTCACAGAGCAAGACAGAGATTGTTCAGGAGTGGGGGCGAGATTTTAATGGGCTAAACCTGGAAGTGATTCTTTTCATCTGTATCTCATTGGGCAGGGTTCAGGCATACCTGACTGCAAATGAGGCTAGGAAATGCAATTTAACAATTTGCCGGGAAGATAAAGGAACAAGTTTTGAAAATTAATAGCAGATTCCATAAAAAGTAGAGTGAAAGAAATAAAAGTTTTATTCTGAACATGCTGATAGTGAGTGGCCTGTCATAGTCTAACTAAAAGAAGCAAGAAATTGAAAATATGGTCCTAAAAGTACAAAGGTATAAATCATAACAAAATAGTAGACCAGTAGATTCTTCTTTGCCATTATTCATTTCACAAAATAATGATGTTTTAAATTTTTGTCTGATTTGAAATAGTATAAAAATATAAAATAATTAGTTGAAAATCTAACAATTTCTGCAAAGGTCAGAAACATGCATTTTCCTTCAGATGCTCTTACATTTAATAAGAGTTTCAGGCCGGGCGCGGTGGCTCAAGCCTGTAATCCCAGCACTTTGGGAGGCCGAGGCAGGTGGATCACGAGGTCAAGAGATCGAGACCATCCTGGTCAACATGGTGAAACCCCGTCTCTACTAAAACTACAAAAAATTAGCTGGGCATGGTGGCGCGTGCCTGTAATCCCAGCTACTCAGGAGGCTGAGGCAGGAGAATTGCCTGAACCCAGGAGGCGGAGGTTGCGGTGAGCCGAGATCGCGCCATTGCGCTCCAGCCTGGGTAACAAGAGCGAAACTCCGTCTCAAAAAAAAAAAAAAAAAAAAAAAATTTAAAGGTAAAGATATCAAAACCATTTTTTTCACATGGTTATTTCATGTTTCAGTTTCTTACAGGATAAACAGATTTATCTTGTGTAGTAATATTTTGTTGCAGTTGACTTTTGTGTGCTTCTTATTTTAGTTACAACTTGTCCAGATATATAATTACCAATTCAAGCAATTTTGGTGAGGTAACAGACTTGGAGCAAAATTCCCAGTATCCTTAGCTTCCTTGCTGAATGTTCTTTTTTTTCTTCTAACTGAAACATGGATTCTCCCTGAATCTTCTCTCAAAGTATAACATGTTTCTCGCCTACCACCTTTTAAAGTTCCTTTCAGGTCATTACCCTCCTTCCTCCTTATTCATGCCATCAAGGTGCACTCACAGTGATACTCCTTGTGGTAATCCACATGTCATATTTTCCAAATAACCTTGTATCACCTTCTCAATTCCTTGAAAATTTTGGTGCCTGGAGAACTGATACTTCCTCTAACACTGTTTCTGTGAAAACGTTTGACAATGCTTGCTGTTTCTGAAGGTAATTATTTCATTATTATGGCATCTCAGTTCTTTAGCTGCCTCTACTCTACTGATCCACAAGTTACTTGAGCCACACACTGTCATGATCTTATCCCAGACCTTGCCACTAACAGTAATTTCCTCCTCCAAAATTTCAACTTCAAGAGTCATTCTTTAACCCTTGTTTTTATACTTTGGGCTTGACAGGTAAAGACTCTAAGATAGATAGTGGTTAGCATGCAGGAGGTTGACTAAGGCATACCCTTGAGATCAACGTCTGTTTAAAAAGGAAATTAAGAAGACAAAACTACAGAGGAAATAGTTGAGCTGCAACACAGTCTTAAGGGAAAACTCTAGATGCTGCTACAGAGAGTTCTGAAGATGGGATAACCCTCCGGGGTTGTGCTAATTTTGGGGTAGAGATATTGCATCTGGGTTTCTCTAGGCAAGGACGTTACTTTTGGTGAGATAACTCTCTACAGCTAAACATAGTCGTAAAGTGAAGATAGTGGAAGGCTGCCTGCTGGCAGCGCTATTGGAAACTGCAGTCCTATATTATTGAAAGAAAATATAATAGTACGTTATAACATCCACAACAGTCCATAGTTGTATCACTCAAATCAACTCCTTTGTATAAATTCTAGGCGAAGTTCTCCCTCTAGGATTCTTGTAGGCCTCTCTTTAGGGGATGATGTCTAAGAAGAAGGATAACAGGAACAATTATTTATAGCTCTGTCTACTGCATCTGATCTCAGAATCAAAAGTGATATGCAGTGTATTCATTCTTCACTAATCATTACAGATTCTCTCACCTCAGCTACCAACTCCGCTGGATTTAATGGCTTATCTGGGGACTTCATTCTACCCTCATCCCTCAGAATTCTGGTCCCCTGGTAATTATGTTATTCTCAGATAGTGCTGCTGCCATTGCCCATTTTCCATCAAAATTCAGGGAATTATTATGAAAAATATCAAATGTATCATATGGATGGCAAATATGCTCCTTGCTCCCAACATTGTGCAAAAGTAGGCTACTAACTCTGTTTTATCAGGATCATCTTCTCTGACAAGCCACAACACACCTTCTTCCTTTCTGCTTCCTTGACTCAAGGAATTCAAAGTGCCAAGGTCGTGCCTGCAGCTTATATTTCAAAGAAACTTGATTTATTCACTAATACTTCCATTAGTGAATAAATACTAATATTTATTCACTAATGGAAGTATTAATGAATAAATAAATAAACACCATGAACCACAACTTCTAAACCTATGAAGCCTAGATTGACAGTAATAGAACAGATTATCCAAATGAGTCGCTAGGAATAAGCTAACCATGGTCACTTATGTTTCCTCTACTTGGTTTCCAGACCTGTATACCCTAAACATTGGGGGTCAAAGCATTTTTTTTTTAATTCTATGAATTAAATTTTACAAAGTGTCTTAGAAGGACACCCTGTCTTTGTAGTACCTCCAAGCTGCTGCATTAGCTGTGCTTTCAATAGTCCACTTGGTGCTCTGTCAGGCCAAAAGCATCTGAACTGTGCAATATGTCACTGGTTCATGACCACAACTCTTTCGCTGTGTGGTCGGTCCTTGGTCTTGCATGATAGTATATGGAATGTCATGATCGTGTTTCTACCACACACTCAGTAAATGATCTAGTAGTGGTACTGGATCAGGTCCTGCATGCAAGAAAGGCAAACCCACATACAGAATATGTGTCTATTCCTTTCAATAGGAATTGCTGTCCTTCTAGTGTGGAGGAGACCCAATGTAGGCAATTTGCCACATTGGTTGATGTCACTGAAGAATGGGGACATAGCAGAGTCTCAGTATCTCCATTGAGGGTAGGTTGTACATTTGGTGGTGGCAGTAGTAAGATGACACTTGATATGAGTTTATCGCCTCTGTCACTGCCACCATGGCTATGATGTACCTGTTGTACTTGTACTGGGATGGCTAATGACAGATGCTGGCTAATGGAAAGAGTAAAGTTGCTTTATGCATCAGGCTGTTATTCCCTGAGCAGCATTATCAGGACACATAAGATCTTCACACTCTTTTCCCTCTCCCATAAGTCATCCATATGTCTCTACTCCAGATTTCTATGTCCATGTTCTTCCATTTTTTGTTATGGCACCCCTCTGATAGCCTGCCAAACCTTCTGTTATTTCTCTTGAGTCTACATATCTTTCTAAACTCAAGTCCCTTATCTATTCACACACACTGATGACCATGTGCAATAGCCAAAGCTCTGAACCATTGCAAGGATTTTTTCTCACTCTACTTTCCAAGGTCATACACAGTTGGTCTACAAAGATGCTGCTATCTCTTTTTAGCTTGTATGTCCAATGTAAACTGATACATTTGCAAAATAAGCTTGAGCTTTCTCTTCCTCTTCAGCTGAACGCTAGAGATCTCAAATGTGAATCCAGGCATAGACTGAGGGAGAGGTAAACCTAGGCTACCTGCTGTAGTCGCATGCTTCTCCCTCATGTTGTACTTCTACTCATCTCCCATAGCTCCTTTTCCTTCTTACAATGGATGGCATTATTTCCTTACACTGATACTTCTATCACATGGAGACTAACAGGTTATATATTCCAAAAAGCAGAACAGATTGCATTACTTTTAAGACCTGCTAAGACCATTATTCTGATTACTATCCCAAAGTGGCAGTCTCTCTCTCTGTCTCTCTCTCCTTTCTTTTAATCACTCAATGCTATCATTTGAATGTGACCCCCAAAGTTCATATGTTGGAAACGTGATCCCCAATATGGCAGTATTGAGAGATGGAGCCTAATGGGAGGTGTTTTGATCATGGGGGCACTTCCTACATAAATAGATTAATGCTGTTATCACAAGAGTGAGTTTGTTTTCCTGGAAGTGGCTACCTTATAAAAGAACAAGTCCAGTCACCTCTTGCTCTCTCTCTTTCTCTCTCTTTGATCTTCCACAATGGGATGATACAGCAAGAAGTCCCTTGCTAGAAGCTAGCACTTTGACTTTGGACTTCCCGGCCTCTAAAACTATGAGCTAACAAATTTCTGTTCATTATAAATTACCCAGTCTGTGGTATTCTGTTGCAGCAGTAGACAACAAATTAAGATATCTGTCATAGGACGCAGAGCAATATTTCAGGTATTTCAAAGAACACACTACATGAAGTGCTTTATATGGCATTATGTTTCCTTCTTACTGGCAATTCATCTATTACATGAAGAGTTAATGTACAGATACTTTGTCTTTTATGTTGTAAGGGATCCCCTGATATGACCCAGATCCCTGGACCCATAAAATGCCACAGATATAAAGGCCTCTGAATTTTTATAGGATTTGACTTCCACCCTCTGTAGCACTCTTGGCAAGCCCTATAATGTCACTGTCTGCAAAGGGTGTCTGGCATATAACCTCACTTGGAGTAAGCCATTGTTTTCTTTATGATTCCAGTTGAGTGTTCCTGTCACCTCCTGAGGTCTTTGCCAGAGTGTGAAATCCTATAAGCTGAGAAGTGCAACCAAATTAATATGCTCTCCTTTATCCAGCCCTCTGCCTTTGATCTAGCATTCTCAGAATACAGTCTCATACATACAACCCTGTCTCCTGTAATATATGCTGGCTGAGTCCTACAGATCTTTGGTGGTATAATTTCTTTCCTCCCTTAACAGCTCTAGCATGCCTTTGGGCAGGTTGTGTTAAAACATAACCCTTATCATTGGCCTATGGCCAAGAGGGCACACTGGGGCAATCCTGAGGAGAAGGGGATGTTGTCTTGAGGAGAGAGGGATTACTTTGTCTTCAAGGAAAGGTGAGTGCAGGTCATCAAAGGGAGAACTGGGCTATTTCTGCAAGCTCAGAGTTTAAGAGATCTGAAAATTCAAGATTTTTTTTTGGAGAAGGGTGAAAGCAATCAAGATATTCCCACTCTATATATTCTAGTTTCTCCTGTTCTGGGTTCTGGCCCACCTTTTTCGGAGTTCAAGCTTCTTGGGTCCTTGGATTTTCTTCATATTAAGTCCTGGGATTGATACTCTGCTTTATCTGTCCTCCCATGGCAAGAAAAAGACAATTTCTATGCTGCTAAAAAAGACGTCTGGATTTCAGTCCTAGTTTTAGTTGTGGTGCTTGCAGCTTTTCCTTATCTTTTCTTCACAGCATCAAGCAAACTCAGCCACAGCCATCCGATACAATTGTCTTTAGACTTACTCTTTCTTCCAATCAACTCCAACACCTGGCGCCTGCTAATGCACTCCCTCCCAACAATGGACCATCTAGGTTCACCACCGGTGAAAACATTAACAACTTAATGATCGAGTTGTAACAGGGTCTCTCTGTGTTCCACCTACCACCAGTGTTAGGTCCCTTATTAATTGCTGGGTGGCAGAAGATCTAGCTCATAAATCATAAGCCAGCATCTGATTTCTTAAGGCAATTTCAGTACCAATTATTGTAGGTTGTGTTCCTCAGGAGTCAGACACTGAGGTGGTGGTTAGCATGCAGGAGGTATATTAGGAAGGGCTCTTGAGAAAGACAAAACAAAGTAGAACACAGCAGAAGTACCTGCAGAGAGAAGGAAATAAGCAGAATTGAGGAGGAGAAATACAGTTGTTACGGTGTCTCAGGAAAAGTCCTAAATTGCCCTGCAGAGAGGTATGAAATTGGAGAACTCATCAGAGCTGTCCCGCGTTGGGGCAAAAGACTCAGGCCTTTACTCCCCTCTATTAATCAGTCTTTGAGTGCTGGTCAATAGGCCCGCTATCTGGGCTAATGAATGTGTTAGAAAATCAGTGTGGGACAGCACAATGTCCACCAAAATTATTTATTTACTTTCTGGCTGTCTTAGTTAAGGCATGCTAACTGTCATAACAAAGAACACAAAATCTTACCAGCTTGACAGATGAAAATGTCAGTTTTTGATCCTGGCACAGTCCAGTGTTAATCAGGAGTGGGGATGGGGTTCTTCTATACATAGTCATTGAGTGAAATGGGCTGCTTCCTTCTTGTGGATCTGCCTTTCTATGGTCCTGAACTCTACAATACAACTTTCAGCAATGATTCAATTGTTCTGTATTTGCACTCACCAATATAATGGTTAATAGTCACATATGGCCATTAAGCACTTTAATAGGCAAATAGGACTGAGGAACTAAATTTTTAATGTTATTTAATTTTAATTTAAGTGCCAATAGTATATATACGTACTTTATATATCTGTGTATCTGTGTATATATATGTACACATACATTTTTTCTTAGTCATCAGAGGAAAAAGAGGAGGAGCATGCATGAGATTGCTTTGTGGGTCAGGAATGACAGTGATGAACATCAATTCCACTCAGATCCCATTGGCTGGATCTCAGTCATACGGCTATATCAAACTACAAAGGAAGCTTGAAATTACAATGTATCTACCTGTGTGCCCAGTAAAAATAACAGAAAGCAGATATTAAAGAGCAATATTGCAGCCTAGGGTATACCAGATCATTCCCTTTAAGAAAAAAAAAAAAAAAAACAGCTTAATTGAGACATAATTGATATGTAAAGAACTGCATATATTTAATGTGCACAATTTTATGAGTTATGGATGTATGCAAGCACCTGGGACATCATCACCAGAGTCAAGGTAATAGATACATCCAGCACGTCCTGAAGTTACTTTGTGTCCTTTAAATGCCACTATTGTATTCTCTGCTGCTATGAATTTGACTATTATAAAGAACTCATGTAAGTGGTATTTGCAATATTTGTCCTACTGTGTGACTGCCTTATGCTTGTACTATAGCAGTCTTCAAAGTTATTGGGACTTAAAACCTAGTCTTCATATTATCTTTTAAATTATTTTTTTGTTGGCTGGGCATGGTGGCTCACACCTGTACTCCCAAATACTTGAGAGGCTGAGGCAAGTGGATCCCTGGTGTGGGGAGTTCAAGATCACCCTAACCTATATGGAGAAACCCCATCTCTACTAAAACTACAAAATTAGTTGGGCATGGTGGCATACGCCTGTAATCCCAGTTACTCAGGAGGCTGAGGCAGGAGAATCACTTGAACCCATGAGGCAGAGGTTGCAGCCAGCCGAGATCGCACTACTGCACTCCAGCCTGGTCAACAAGAGTGAAACTCCATCTCAAAAAAACTAACTAAATAACTAAATAAATAATTTTTTTTTTGTCATCGTGATAGAAAAAATAATATCCATGTCCTAATCCTCAGAACCTGTGATTATGTCATATATGGCAAAAGAGACTTTGTAGTTAAATTTTATCTTATGTATAATTTTGTGATAAAAAAAATTCTGAAAAGTATACACTTCTCTGATTTTTTAGAAAAAAATTCTAAGCCTTTACCATTATATTCAATGTTCATTTTGCCACATGCCAGATATCTTTCCATCTCAGAATATTTGTTCTTGATGTGCTCTTTAACTAGAATCTTACCCTGCTATTCTCTCTTCTTACCACTTTTTAATTCTCTATAGTTTTTAATATCCTTGGAAAAAAAATTACATATATGTTAATTTGTCTACTTCTACTTTGTTTGTAAATATGTAAGCTCAACAAGAGTATGCAATTTGTCTTATTCCATGATTTATATTTTGGTTCCCAGAAGAGTATTTGGTACAAAGTAGGTACTCGATAAAATTAGTTGAATGGATAATTTAAAAATTAAGAAATGAATGTTTTTATTACATATAATTTGCAGTCTTGCCATGCCCTTTAACACATGTCATTATGACTATTTTCTTGGCTTGGTTTCTGAAGGCTTAACTTTACTTCTTTCATAAACTAAGCATTGTCATTATTTAAATCCTAGAAAATGGCAAAATACTTGGCATCTCCCATTCTTTTATGTTCCTATATTTTTCTTTGCATTATTGCATTAACTTCTTTAACTTATTTTACTAATTTAACAGTTATGTTTACTGTGAGCATGTTAATTTAATTGAGCTGACTAATGTCACTCTTTATCTGAAAAAAAGGAAAGGAGACCAATATGCTAGGCCAGCAGTAAGAAGTAACAGAGCACAAATAATGTGTAATGACTTTTCATACAATGTTTTTTTCTGAGGTATTGGAAAAATCTTTGCCAAGAAATCAATATTTAGAATCTGTTTAGATCATTATATTTGAGTGACTGCTACCTGAAAATGCACATAACAATAGGCCTACCAAATGTAATAATGAAAGAAAAGGAGAATTTTTTTTTTACTGGCATTATTCCGTGATAAAATTTAGTAGCATGACAGATTGGTAGATAGAATAAGTGTTCTGTCAAGGCTTAGCCCACTGTCCAAGTAATACAAAAACATATCTGTCCCAAGTAAAGCAATTGAAGCTGTAGGAATGTTTCTAATGTGTATTTGCTTTGTTTTCCAGATTACCTATCAATCAGAAGCCACTGTGCTTGGATATAGGTGATGTAGGCAGTACAATTTGTGTCTTTACATCTTTTCCTCCTGGCAAACTGAAATAATTGAGTTATGAATGTATTTGTTTCTTTCTGCCTTTTATTAAATATGCTCTAAGTGTTGGGTAAAACCAAAATAAATGCAGAAATAGGAAATGAACAAATCCTAGAAAATTTCCAAAAGAATTGGTCCTTAACAAGCATGGAGACAAATATAGGGAAGAAAAAACTAACTTGAGTAGTTATATTATTTCATCATCTTGTAGTGTGACCTTCAGTGAATATTCTCCATCAAGAAGAAATGGGGGAAATTTGTGAGGTTGAAGATAGGGCATTGCACAATGAAAGTGCTCAATTATTAGGATTGAAACATTGAATTACCAAATTGGCAAAAAAAAATTCAAGATGTAATAGGGTAGAGATTATTATTCTCATTTGTCTTTGCTTCTGTGTATGGTTCTGAACTAATAACTGAACTGCAATTGCTCTTTCCCTTTTAATGATTATTCCGCCAGAATAATTTATTTGCCCAAAATGTTTAATGAAAGCCTAACATATAACAGGTCCTGTATTGGGAACCACTCATTCAAAGATAAATAATGTAACCCATCTTTGATCACTGTGATATAATGTAGGACACAATTACATATAAACAAAAAATTATACCAGAGACTTAACTACCAACTGAATCATGTTGTGCTGATGTAATATATTCCTTGCATCAAAAATGGTCCACTAATATGAAACATCAGAGGGCATTTGATTGATTTTTATATAAAAAATAATGCATTTATTTCTTATTCATCTAAAATAAAAACTTTTTGTATCAGAAAACTTCCTTGTTTGCTATTGTATGTCAACTGATTGGTAGCTGTTCAATTAATTTAGTTTCAGAAGAACTACGATTGAATCTGTCTTGCATTTAAAATATAAAAGTTACTGCTGTATACATAGTAAAGATGGTGCATTAGTCGGTTTTCAAGCTGCTAAGAAAGACATACCTGAGACCGGGCAATTTACAAAAGAAAGAGAATTGTTGGACTTAAAGTTCCACATGGTTGGGGAGGCCTCACAATCATGGCAGAAGGCAAGGAGGAGCAAGTCACATCTTATGAGGATGGTGGCAGGCAAAGAGAGAGAGAGCTTGTGCAGGGAAACACATCCTTATTGTACTATCAAATCTCTTCACACTTACTCTCTATTAGGAAAATAGCATGCAAAAGACTTGCCTCATGATTCAATTACATCCCACCAGGTTCTTCCCACAGCATGTGGGAATTCAAAATGAGATTTGGATGGGGACACATCCAAACCATATCAGAAAGTTTCTCTTCATGTAATTTGACAAAATTATTAAGTAAAAAATATTGAGAAATACAGTTTTGTACTTTAAGAGTAAATGTAATTGACACTAAAACAACATGAGTTAAATTAAAAACATGTTGACACTAAAACAACATGGGTTCACTTATACACATATTTAAATATATATATATATATAAATTTTTTGAGAAGTGTAACAATTTGAAAAATACTTGCAGATGAACTGAGTAGGCTAGATATGTCAAAGGAATAAAAAAATTTAGATATGTCATGAATTTATAAAATATATGTAGATACTAGTCCATTTTATCATTTACCACCAAAAAGTATGGTACACAAATATACTATAAAAAGTTAAATTTTATCATAACCTACACATACATTTACAGATTGCACATGGTACCATTTACAGTTGGGAGAAATGTAAACAAATGTAACCATACAGTATAAAATTGTAACTGCATAAAATTAACTGTAGTATATGCTATATTACTATAAAAATTTTGTAGCCACCCCTGGTTGCTATTGTGGTGAGCTCAAGTTTTCCAAGTGTCTACTTAAAACAGTGTGGTGCTAATCATCTCCACGTGAGAATTTCCTTTCCGGTAAATCACTTATTGCTGTAAAAAGTGATCTTTAGGGGTTACTGCGTGTTTTTCACCATATTTAGTGCAGCATGATAAACCTTGAATAACACCGTGGGACTGACACAAAGTGCCGCTAATGATGCTGGAAGTGCTCTCAAGAAGCAGAAAAAAGTCATGACATTGCAAGAACAAGTTGAATCACTTGATATGTACCATACATTGATATCCTCAGCTGAGGTTGCCCCATTTCAGACAGACAATTCATCTTGTAAACAAATGATGTAAGTTTACAGAATCGATAAATGCAGTATAGTATTGTAAACGTATTTTCTCTTCCTTATTATTTTCTTAACATTTTCTTTTCTATAGCTTACTTTACTATAAGAACACAGGATATGATATATATGTGACATATAAAATACATGTTAATTGACTGTTTATGTTATTGGTAAGGGTTCTGATCAACGGTAGGCCATTAGTAGTTATGTTTTGGGGGATTCAAAAGTTATGTGGATTTTCAGCCACAGGGAGTCAATGCCCCAACCCTTGTGTTTTTCAAGGGTCAATTGAATTTATTATATATATAGAAATCTTGTATTGTGAGTTTAAGTTTTGTTATCTTGCTAAATATATGTTGTAAAGCAATTTCCTTAAATTTTTTGGGCTTCTATTTTCTTTTATTTGAACACCTCTATAGGATTTCTAGACTTCTCAGATGAGATAAATTTGAAACTCTTTGGAAATTCTTTAATTCTCTCTCTCTGTCTGTTTTCTTCTTGAGAGGGTCTTAGTCTGTCTCCAAGTCTGGAGTGCAGTGGTGCTATCATAATTCACTGTAATCTCGACCTCCAGGGCTCAAGTGATCCTCCCAGTTCAGCCTCCCAAGCAACTGGGACTACAGGAGTGCACCACCACACCTGCTAATTGTTTTATTTCTAGTAGAGATGAGGTTTCACTGTGTTTTAAAGGCTGGTCTTGAACTCCTGGGCTCAGATGATCCTCCAGCCTATGCCTCCCAAAGGGTTGGTATTACAGGTGTGAGCCACCATGCCTGGCCTTTGGAAACTGTTAAAAGCAAAATATTGCCTTTGAACTTGGGAGCATTCCATCCGTGTTATGGCTGGCTCATCCTGAGTAAGTCACTTAATCCCTAAGGATTTATAAAATGAAAAAGTTGGTCCATACTTACTAAGGTTATTTTGAAAAATTATTAACCTATGAATCTAAGATAAAATGACTACAAAATACAAGTTGTGATAACAAAGGACTGTATTTTCTGTATTATCAGTAACTGTTTTCATTTTTTTTTTCTTTTTTCGAGACGGGGTCTCGTTCTGTCACCCAGGTTAGAGTGCAGTGGTGTGATCTCAGCTCACTGCAACCTCTGCCTCCCAGATTCAAACAATTCTGTCTCATTCTCCTGAGTAGCTCGGATTACAGGTGCATGCCACCACACCCAGCTAATTTTTGTATTTTTAGTAGAGACGGGATTTCACCATGTTGGCCAAGATGATCTTCATCTCCTGACCTCGTGATCCGCCTGCCCTGGCCTCCCAAAGTGCTGGGATTACAGGCACAAGCCACCGCCCCCGGCCAGCTGTTTTAGTTTTAAAGTATGCTCCTGCAAAGGGTAATAAATGGATCTGTTGGTGGTTATGTGACTCTTTCCAATTTTTATTTTTATGGTGCCTCAGAAACACCAGTCTTTAATAACTCAAACTATCATGTCTCCAGTTCCCAAAAATATATATATTAGTAATTTCTCCAAAAAAAAAGACACAAACTAGCTTTTCCCTTCCATCTAATATTAATCTGTGAATTAAAAAAATATAGAGGTTATGTGAAGAACAGAATGGAATGAAAATTTAGTGTTTTTTTTTTTCTTGAATTAAATTTAGTGTTTTTTTTTTTTTTTCTTGAAAGTCTCCTCTCCAGAAGGCAGTGCTTCCAGGAATGGTTGCACACTGTCAGCTCATTTGTGTTGTCAGTGCTGCCACCTCATCCCCAGAAGAGCATCTGTGGGTTTCGGGAGAAAATGCAATACTTCTGGGAATGGTGCCCAGAACATGCAAGCTTCTGTGTCATTTTAGAAAGTCAGAGAGAGGAGAATAAAATCTTCACCTGCTGCAATCTTTTATGTACAGTCATCAGTTCTGCGGTTAACAGCTGCACTCTCCATATACTCTTATTTGTGGATTTTTTAAGATTCTTTCTGCAATGTAACTTTGGATTTTTCTATAGTTTCTTCTCTTGCAATCCACCCCCCCCATCATTGTCTTATTCTCAAAGGGATAACATGAGCATTAACAACGACCAAAGGCACTGTTGACATATCAAGTGATAAGGATAAATTAAGGGAAAATATTATATCCCTTCAGCTCCAAAGGAGCACCTCTAATTATTACAATAATTTTATAGGTAACTTGTGTATTGTATGAAAGCTTAACATGGTAGGTCAGCAGTAATTATTCCAATCTTTGGCATTTGTTTCCATGCACATTAGAAAAATATAACCAACACACTAAGCATAGGATATTGCTTAGTTTTGCTGGTTTAGGATTCTGCTCAAGTAAGCAGTGGCATAGTAATCTGCCTTAGGATGACCAGGCGAATTATAGATGTGGTGCTCAGAAAACCAATGAAGAGGTGAAACTTCAAAACTGAAAGTGCTATCATTACAGTTTATAAGTATACATAGTAGGATCATACAAATTAGAGGCATGGGCTTTCCTATACTTAACTGACACGTATTTTATCTTAGTTTTTTCTTCAGAGTATTGGAACTCCATGTCAGGAAGTTAATATTAAGCCTGGTAAATACATACAAACAAAATAAATATGTGCACTCTTTCAAGACACACACACAAACACACACACACACACACACACACACACACACACACTCCTTAGTTCATCTGAACTGTTATAACAAAATACCATAACCTGGGTTTCTTATAAACAACCAAAATTTATTCCAAACAGTTCTAGAGGCTGGGAAGTCCAAGATCAAGGCACCGACAGATTCAGCGTCTGGTGAAAATTGTCTTTTGGTTCATAAGAGGCATCTTCTCTATGCATTCTCACAATGCAGAAGAAGCTTGAGGTTTCTTTTACAAGGACACTAATTTCATTTATGAGGTTTTAGCCCTCATGATCCAATCACCTCCTAAAGGCCCCATCTCCTAATACTATTGCATTGGGAACTGTGTTTTGACATATAAATTTTTGGGGGTAACAAACACTCAGACTATAGAAATACACACACACATATATTAATATATATATGATGTGTGTGTGTGCATGTGTGTGAACATGCACATATACACAGATAATATATATAGATTCTACTGACTTAATGGTGGTTTGACTTACAGTTTTTTAACTTTACAATGGATTTGTTGGAGTATGAATTGCATTTTCAACTCACAATATTTTTGACATACGATAAGTTTGTTAAGGTATAATCCGAGTGTAAGTCAAGGAGTATTTGTATAATAAAACTTATAAATAAATAAATAACAAATACACATAAGTTTTGGATAAATTTTTTTAAAAAAAGAGCTGTTAATGCACAAAAGTGGAAGTTACTTAAATGTATCATGAGTGCTAAAAGAACTTCAATAGGATTAAAGCATTCAGAATAATATCAGACATACTGTATACATATTAAATTCTAGCTACTACTACTACTATTCATATTGTTAGGTTTGATTGTGATGAAATCTTTATGTCTTCAAAGACACACATTAATTGATAATCTGAGTTTTCTGTTAATATCATAAAAATATCAGCTGCAAAACAAATATTCAAAATATTATGAAAATGCATTTGAAATTAAAATTTTCATGACCTCCTAAACTAAAGCAAACTAATTCCTTTAGGTTTAGAGAATGCTTCTACATTCTGAAATTACACACACTGAAACACACACAATTAGATATTACACTGTCTGACCTCAAAGACAGTTGTAAAACTTCCAAAGAAAAGGAAGAAAAAAGGATATCTCAGCTTTTTAGACATTTTTTAGCATTCCAATTCAATAAAAATGTAAGGCTTTAGAATATTTATTTATCATATTTTATTAACTTGCAAAGCTTATAGTTTCTGGGATAATAGTAAATAAACACTAAATATGCTGCTAAAACATTTTAAATAATAAATCGGGACAACACAAGCCAAGGAACTGGTAAGGTGCTTCTGTCAAAAGAAATAGTTTACTATAAAGTTATAAATATGGCCCTAAACTGAAGGCAGCAAATATTTTCATGAATATAATAAAATGGGTTCTATTCACTGTAAGTTAATCCTCTGATGTTATCTTAGTATTAAGTGTGTGTTATGGTGTGTGTGCTAAACTCTGAGACCATGCAGATTTCTGTTCTGCCAGTCTTTGCCAATGAGTACATCTGGAGTAGGGATTTTAAAACTTACTGATAAATTCATGACATAACCTGGAGGTGATATATTGTGATAAGCAGGAGAGGCACTGCATTCATGGTTGATGCACAAAGAGGGCTTGTTCCACATAGTCAAACTGTATCACAGGAAGTAATGTCCTGTATCCTACACCCACTGTCCTCTATCCACATCACCCAGACCTGCAGGAAGGCTTAAAAAGTGTATTTAAAGTTGTTAACACATATCAATCATAGTAAAGAGAGACCACTGAACTCTTGAAATGTTTTCTAATATTTATTTAGAATTGAGAAATTACAAGAAATATAGTTTTGTAGTGAAATCTATTTTTTTAAATCCTGAAAATCTATCCTTTTCTATTTGAAACAAAATAACAACCTTAGTTTTACAGCTAAAACCTTTACTACGTGATGTTGTATGCACGAGGGACTGCTTTTGCATATTAAAATTTTTTGCAGAGATGTCAGCCCAACTGAACAACAACCTTACAAAATTCATTTGTACCAGTTTTCCACATGAAAGACAGAGTAAATTCATTAATGACAAAATTGGAGCATCAGCCATCAAGCCTGGATCATGGTATGTTAGATTATTTTACATGTCAGAATGACTTAGTTGTTAACTTATTTTAAATAGTTGGTGAAAAGTATTTTGAATATT
Organism: Sapajus apella; assembly: GCF_009761245.1. Taxonomy (NCBI): domain Eukaryota; kingdom Metazoa; phylum Chordata; class Mammalia; order Primates; family Cebidae; genus Sapajus; species Sapajus apella. The sequence goes on from NW_022436945.1 coordinate 20,875,813, forward strand.
ATCAAGATGTCACTGAAGGATAACAAAAGTAAGTGGCCTTCATACAAAATTTCCCAAATGAACAACACTTTCATACTGCCATGACATGCTCTTCTTCCCTGGTATTGCCCGTTACCAGGTTACTTGACACATTCAGAAGAACAAAATTTAGAGAACACCTCAGATTTTTTTTTAAAGGAAATGTTCTTATGCAAAGTCATTTATCTTATTTTGACTAATAATGAATTCTCTATACCATAAATTATCACAAAGGAACTAGGTTTTTCCAGTGTTCAAATATGTACATGTTTCAGTTGAAATTCTCATTAATAGATTAAAAAACAATGGGATTGTTCTATTACATTAAGCATGATATTCATGTTAATTTAAGCTTCAAGGATTCAAAATTCTATTATTTGGTGACAATAAACATGTTATTCTTTTTGAAAAATTAATTTTTAAGCATGCAATTGTTACACTGATTAAATGGCTAATTTTTTTGGTTTGTTTTTAAAATTTTTAACAATAATGTTCTGGCATAATGGTAATAATTATTACAGTGGTTATAAAATGTTCTTTTTGATGCATTTATTAAGCAAAAAAAGAGAAACAATATAAAAGTGATAAGTAAATAACAGTATCCGGGCGTGGTGGCTCATGCCTGTAATCCTAGCACTTTGGGAGGCTGAGGTGGGTGGATCACCTGAGGTCAGGAGTTTAAGTAAATAACAGTAAATCTGTTAAGCAAATATGGCTAGAAAACATAAGCATAATATGTAAATGACTTAATTTTGAGAAATAGTACATTAAATTTAAAAATTTACTACAGATGGAAGGATAAATCTTCCTTAACTTTTAATCAATTTAAAGACACGGTTTAGTATCCATGATAAAAAGAAATCCAGTATAGTATCAAGTAATTAAAGTATTTGGATAACTAAATTCATACCATTTCACTAAAATGTTTATCATGGGACAGATAGAACCTTGTGAAAAAAGTGATCTTTGTATAATATTTGTAAAGCACATAGATCTTTGATTCTCATTTGTTAATTGGAGTCTTTATTATAGTTTAAAAATCTGCAAAGAAGTCAACAGTATTTCAGTTAATATTATATATCTGTTGCTATAGGTGATAAAAATATAACTAATACTTTGTTTCAAAACAAATTATATTGATTATTCTTGTGCCATTTGGGAAATATAGTTTTCTATGCTCTGGAAAGAAATGTCTTGATTTAGAAAGCTAACAAAGTGTCCTTAGAAATTTAGAAATATTTTCAGGTCTTGGGAACAACCGTTCCAAGTATTTGACACTAAGACAAATGGTTATTAATAACCACATTTGGTTATTAGACAGATTTTATTAATCAACCTACACACCCAACCTACACATCACACTTGGCATCAAATATCAGGACAGACTGTGACAATAAAGTGACACTTGGGAGAATAGCCACCTTTTGTAACTACAAGCCATGATTTGGTACTCCAAGAAAAATACAACAGCTGACTAAATCAACTACTTCCCTTAGCAAAAATATCCTACCCAGAGAGGCACTATGAAGTTAAAATGCATATGAAGAAATGTACTATCAATGTTTGAAAGAAAAGAAATATCTATATAACAGCTAGTCAATCTCTACTTGCAATGGAATCTAGATTTATCTGATTGTTGACTATGGGAAAATAGTGACCCTAGTCATTCAGGATTATCTCACCTCTTTTCCCCTAAATGGAATCTCAGGCAATAGTGCATACCTCAAACATTTGTCCCAAGGATGGATTGTTGACTTTGCAGATTCTACTAGACGGCTCTGATATTTAAGAGGCTTGCCTTAAAAGAACAAAAAGAGAGAAAGATGATTTTGGTTTTTAACTTAGATCATTCAGACCTCCAAGTATCTATGTGCCCTAAAATGTAATGATATGCTTATTTATTTTTATTGATACGATAATCCTAAGACAATTAAGTTTCACCAATTCATTGCTTGGATACCAGAGATTTAGCAGTATCTTTTATAATTTCTTTTGGTAATATTTGTTTGTATATGACTCAGAGTATAAATGTCCACAATTTTGAACTATTTGAGCCAAAAGGGGCCTCATGAATCTTTTAATTCAACTTGTTCACTTTATAACAGTGAACTTCAAGAGCTTTTTATAACATATTGCAGTAATTAGCATTATAGCTAGCTCTAAAACCTACATCTTCCAATTCCCAAACCAGTATTTACATTCCCAAAGGGTTTTTTATAGTGCTGAGTTTTGTTTTTATTTATATCAGTAATCTGGCCGCATATTTTGTTATATAACCAGTTAGAAGTAACAGTACTATGTTGAAGTCACTTCACTAAGGATTTTGAATATTATCAAAAGAGGCACTTAAAGTGCTTGCTGGTTGAAGAATATACAGATTTCTGTGTGTACATTTATAAAGCTGCCTATCAATATTCAGGTGTTTATGATGTATCAAACACAGTAATAAATGCTTGACATGTGATAGTTTAAAGAGTAGTTGATTGAAGTGACACAAAAGTAAAGAGATAGATAGGGCATGTAGTGAATATTCTCCATGTGCCAGAAGTTGTATATCTACTAGATCACATTTTATGAGGTCAACACTGCTAATAATAAAAGCTACCATATTTTGGATAGGATATTCTTATAAAAACATCCTTGTTTCTATTTTACAGTTACGAAATTGCATCAACTAAAAGAATTGAACTCTGTAAAATATTTGAAGAGATTTATTCTGAGCCAAATATGAGTGACCATAGTCCAAAGCACAGTCTCACGAAGCCCTAAGGATATGTGCCCAAGGTGGCCAGGCTGCAGCATGGTTTTAAACACTTTAGGGATACATAAGACATCAATCAATGCATGTAAGTTATACATTGGTTTGGGAGTGGGGTGGCAGTTGGTAGGGGGGAGGGCAGGGTTGTAGGTTATAGGTAGATTCAAAGATTTTCTGATTGGCAATTTGTTGAAAGAGATCAATTATCACTTAAAGACCTGGAATCAATGGAAGTGAGTGTCTGGGTTAAGATAAGGAGTTGTGGGCCGGGCGCGGTGGCTCAAGCCTGTAATCCCAGCACTTTGGGAGGCCGAGGCGGGTGGATCACGAGGTCAAGAGATCGAGACCATCCTGGTCAACATGGTGAAACCCCGTCTCTACTAAAACTACAAAAAATTAGCTGGGCATGTTGGCACATGCCTGTAATCCCAGATACTCAGGAGGCTGAGGCAGGAGAATTGCCTAAACCCAGGAGGCGGAGGCTGCAGTGAGCCGAGATCCCGCCATTGCACTCTAGCCTGGGTAACAAGAGCAAAACTCCATCTCAAAAAAAAGAAAAAAATGCTGAAAGGTGAAAAGGGAACAGGCAAGCCACATGGCACAAATATGTGCAAGAGAGCAAGGAGGGGGAGATGCCATACACTTTTAAACAACCAGATCTCATGAGAACTCACTATCCTGAGAATAGCATGAAGGGGATGGTGCTAAACCATGGGAAAGCCACCCCCTTAATCCAATCATCTCCCATTAGGCCTCACCTCCAACATTGGAGACTACAACTTAACATGCGATTTGGGCAGGGATACATATCCATATTACATTAAATTGTATATATAAAAAAAATATGGCCGGGCACAGTGGCTCATGTCTGTAATCCCAGCACTTTGGGAGGCCAAGGCAGGTGGATGACTTGGGTCATGAGATCAAGAACAGCCTGACCAATGTGGAGAAACCCTGTCTCTACTAAAAATACAAAAAATTAGCCTAGTGTGGTGGCACATGCCTGTAATCCCAGCTACTCGGGAGGCTGAGTCAGGAGAATCACTTGAATCCGGGAAGCAGAGGCTGTGGTGAGCTGAGGGCATGCCATTGCACTCTCAGACTGGCCAACAAGAACGAAACTCCATCCAAAAACAACAACAACAAAATACAGATCAAAAAATGTAACCATGGTCAACTATCTGACTTCAGTCCCTTAGCAATATCCTCCACATGCACCATATATTCTCAATATACATTGGTTACTATGACTACCAAATTCATGATTTCACTCTCTTTAAAGTTCTAGTACATGGCGCCCCTATGTCTGAAACATCATTCCAAATATCCTTCCTATATTTCCACCATCTATGAATATTTCTCCAAATAGACCAGCACCACCATAGATTTTGAATCATCTTTCACCTCTGCATCCTCAGAATCATGCATAGTATTGAGCATATATAAAGTACTCTCAATATTTTTGAAAATGCAAATAATAAAATGATTTCTTTCCATTTGGAGCTGATAAATTCTCCAATGAATAATAAATGACAAATATCTATTGGGACTTTTCCAATTAAATTTAAATTAAATTAAATTTAGTTGATTCCAATCATTTAGAAATAATTCTTTCACAGAAAAGTTATTTACTCTTAAGCCTTCAGCTGATTGGATAAGCTCCACCTACATTATCTAGAGTAATCACTTTTACTTGAAGTCTTCAGATCATAGGTATTAATCTTATCTATAAAACTTTTTCTTTTTTTTTTGAAGCACTTTATTCATTTATTTTTATTTAATTTTTTCTTTTTTTATTATACTTTAAGTTCTGGGTTGGTGGGAGTGTAAATTAGTTCAACCATTGTGGAAGACAGTGTGCTGATTCCTCAAGGATCTAGAACCAGAAATACCATTTGACCCAGCAATCCCATTACTGGGTATACACCCAAAGGATTATAAATTGTTATATTATAAAGACACATGCACATGTATGTTCATTGTAGCACTGTTTACAATAGCAAAGACCTGGAACCAACCCAAATGGCCATCAACGATAGACTGGATAAAGGAAATGTGGCACATATACACTGTGGAATACTATGCAGCCATAAAAAAGGATGAGTTCTTATCCTTTGCAGGGACATGGATGAATCTGGAAACTATCCTTCTCAGCAAACTGACACAAGAACAGAAAACCAAACACCCCATCTTCTCACTCATAAATGGGTATTGAACAATGAGAACACATGGACACAGGGAGGGGAGCATCACACATGGGGCCTGTTTGGGGTGGGGTCTAGGGAAGGGATATAAAGTAACAACTAGACCACTCTTTGACTGAAAATTGAATACCATAGTTTAGCCACATTAACATATGAAATTTAACCATTACAAGCTCTATAATTGTTAGCAAAATTTAACATTTGTAAATGGACAGGTACAGACATGAAGCTTCCAGGATATCTGTCTATGCATTTTATAAATTCTTACTTAATCAAGGTAAAGATGGTTGAAGATGGTTTGACGTGTCATAAAAATCCACCAGTACTGATTATTCTGTGGAAACATGGTATACCCTGAGCTATAAGGAACATGGAAAATCTTGGCTACTATTCTCTGTCAATAATCAGCTCCACACCATACTTAGAAGTTAACACTATCATAAAAGCCTAAGTATTTGATTAAGGCCTACAAGGTGTATTCATGAAATATCGGAAAGTTTTCTATGCCAAAAATAGCTGACAATGCATGTGATTTCTGAAATTGGTATTTGAAACGAGAAAGCAGAAAACTCTCTGCAACCTTTTGAGAAATCAAAATATTTTCAATTTTCACCTGGAATTGCCCTGTGAAACTAACATGCTTCCAAAGTATTCTTGATCTTTGGAAAAGTAGCTGCCATTATTGACTTATGTCCAAGAGCTAAAGTCTGGTATATTTCTTATTCTGTTATCAATTTCAAATACACTGCTTAGGGCAACAAGCATAGCCCTTAAGCAATAATTTCTTATAAACAAATCCTGCATCTGCCACATAGAAGACATTCATGGTGATGCATCATCTGCTTTTAAGAAATGCAATGGGATTGACCAAAAAGTCATTCTTTATGGGCAGAAAACTCAAGTTGAAATGTGTCCCACCACTGACCACCCGCTACATATCTACTTTCAAATCAAAGTAGCATCCCATAGATGACTCAGGTTTCTCAGCCTGTTTTACACAATTTCTCATTATTAACATTTACATTGGATGTATTGTAATAGCTAGAATCTGTAGCAGCATTTTACAAATATTTAGGGAAGTATTAATATCTATGAAACAAACATTTCCAGGATAGCACTGCGTATATGTTGATATAAATGAGTTAAGAATTAACATAGGGTCACAAAAGAAATTTATCAAGTAATGGCACAAGGTAGCACAAACATATTTTTTTTTTACTAAAATAACCGTAAAGCAAATGTAACAGTAGCATATAACAACAGTGTCTTTTTACTGCCATATAGAAATAACAACTCAAAAGTCAATAGCTGTTTGACATTCTCTGTAGCATCTTCATGCTGGCAGATTTGAATGTATCAAATGTCTGTTTTTAGTAACATTGTAGGAGCAAATCTCCTTTTATGGAGTGTTCTGTTTTGTTTATTTTCAATATGGAATGAAAACAATATATGGGTTCTTTTATTTGTTGCTCACAAGGTCAGCTCAAATTTCAGAACAGAAATAATCAGATAAACCAGGAGCACAGATTTCAGACTTAATGACCTAGTCCCTGTGCATCCTTTGATTTTACTAGAGGTAGATAAGAACATAGTTTCATTAGAAGACCTGGCCTGAAGAACTTTCCTTTTTTCCTTGCTACTGTGATTCCAATGCGGCATTTAGCCCAGAATTTCGCATGGAAGAAAAATACACATCTTATTTCAGGACAGGTTATTATTTTGACTTGCAGACTTTTGTTTTACAACTACTATTTGAACCTGTTTGTGGCACCCGCAGTAACTCAGCACTCTTGCCCCTGCCACACCCCATCTCAACCCTCTTCTTTTGTGTACACCTTCTCCTCTTTTATCTTTCCTTTTTTTTTTTTTTTTTTTTTTTTTTTTCTGAGACATCTCATTCTGTCACCCAGAATGGAGTGCAGTGGTGTGATCTTGGCTCACTGCAGCCTTGGCCTCCAAAGCTCAAGTGATTCTTCTGCCCGAGTCCCCCAAGAAGCTGGGGCCACAGACATGTGCCACCATGCCTTGATAATTTTTGTATTGTTTTTGTGCAGATGGGGTCAAACTATATTGCACAGGTTGGCTTTTTTTTTTTCTTTTTTTCTTAAACAGCAAATTAGCAAGGAGCGTGGTCCTTTCTTCCAGTTTAGGATGCATTATTTTTCTTAGACGGCAGAATAATACATACTTAATGTACACGTTTCCTTTGACTTCCCATTATGCACATTTTTAACCTTGCAGTGGAAATGAGCCACCCTTACAAAACACTGAGCCTTTTTTTACAATTTTAGATTACTAATTTAAATTACACATGTTGCTAGCATTGGCCATTTGCCTCAGGGAATTATTGTAGAATGACAATTTAAAATATTGACTCTGAAGTGTTGTAGTCTCTTAGGATTACAAACATTTTATACATCAAAACCTTATCTTTTTGAATTTTAGAGTAATATAACAATGATTCTCAGATCAAGCTTTCTTAAAACCATGTGAATGTTTGACTCATGAAATACTATTTGTGGTGGATAATCAGTATGGAAGAAACAGATTGTTTCTTTTTTCATTTTTATTGTGTACTTGTTAATCTATGTCTAAAGGTATTATGCTAATTATAACACTACTCTCCACATTCAGAATCCAAATTGCTCATTTTCAAGTTTTTCTTTTTTTTTTCAAATTGTAATCTGTTAATTACTTGTTTAATGGAGTGTGTAATTACCTACTTTATGTTAGAAAGCTGTTTCCATTTCAAAGGAAGAAACCTATTTTAGAAATGAAAGAATATAAATGCAATCCATTCTGATATAGAATATAACGCTTTACTTTCCTTAATGATCTAAGTAAGAAAATGACATTGAAAAACAGCTAACTATATTTTCTCTTTATGTATTTGTGTATAGCACATCAAACAAAGGTGAAATTTATGATAAAGATAACACAATCACATTTAACTACACTTTGTGGAGTGATTCAACTCTCTATTCAAGACATTTAAACAACTGATCTCTAGACCAGGAAGAAAACCAAATGATTAATGAAATACATTTTTTTAAGTGTTTTCTTTTTCAAATACTTGGCTAGAAGACAAAAGTGACTCATAAAAGAGACTTAGTGAGGGAACAAGATACTAGAGAAGTGGAAAAACTTAGGAAAGACTTCAATAATAAATAATGTTAATTGAATTCTGGGTTTATATATGGCTTATGTTGCTTATTAGAATGATTTAATTCCATTCAAGTAACAAAAAAATATAATGTATAACCAGGATTCCCTTGTGTCACATATGAGTAAACTGAGCTTTTCAGATATTAATTAAAATAGGCTATTGTAATTCAGTCAAGCAGCAGTATAATCTTCATGCTCGAAGCTATTGACTTTAAACTAAATACTAGTACTATTACAGAAATAACTGAATTTGTATGATCTTAGGGAATGAAAAAAAATAGACATTTTGGTAATATTTTAATGATGACTATTCATTCTCTTAATGACCTATAATGCTGGGATTTGGAAATTGACCAGAAAAGCTCTTGATAGCATAATCTTCATGTTGGGTAGGAAATGAAGGACTGTATTTACATGCTTCTTTTCCATGAAAATGTTGGTAATATGAGGATAAATGCTCAGGAACTTAAATGTCTTGAAAAACTATAGGCTCAGTGGGTAATGGCAACAAAAATAGCAGTTTAAGGAACTCTGAAATATCTCTTCCTGTAAAAACAATAAGAAAACTAGCAAAAATGGTCAGAATCCAGTTTTCCAGTTCTCCGGATATAAACAAAAGGATTTCCAGGTTTGAAATATGTTTGTTCAAGAAAAATAGTTGAATTTCAGTATGAACTATGAGGCTTATGACAATTTAACTTGCTATTTTTCTACCCTCCCCCCACCACATCTTTAGCCCTGTATTAACTCTGAAAAGCAATAAACTGCAAACATGGTGAAATCTAACATCTTAGCAGCCATCAGAAGGAGAAGAAATATAGCTTTCCCAAAGCTTCACTCTCAGAGAATCATTATTTATTGGCCCGTCTGGTGGTTCCCTGGGAGTCTCTGCTTGCCAGGTTGTCTTTATTTAAACTCAGTCGGATTTCACCCAATGTGAAAAGTCTTTCCCTGGAGCTGTATTTTGAAATATTTTGAAATACTTGTTTACCTTCAAGAGTTGCCTAGGGTAGTGGATAATAGTTAAAGCCAAACAATAAGTTAACCAGAAAGCTTAAAAGGGAAAGCAGGAGAATGAGATGTCCATAGGGATTTTGAAAACTGTGATATATTTTCGGGAATCTAGCAGGACGTGCATATTGCATATGCATAGGGCTTGGTCCATGTTCAGGAAGAATTCTAGAAGGTCTAAAGTTCTCAACTCTGGCCAGTGTTGAGTCTCAGAGGAGGAAGGAAGTGAAAGTTAAGGCAGAGTTGTCAACTGCCAACTGGAATGTCAAAGGCATGCCACACATGCATGGTCTCTCAGCAAGACTGGATGACTTGTTAAAAAATAAATCCATCCAATAATTGAAAGATATAAAAATAAACAAAAAGCATATGAAAATATGCTTTACATCCTAGTTATTAGAGAAATGCACATTAAAACCACAATAAAACATCATTTTATACCCACTGAGATGGCTATAATCAGGATAAACCATAACAAGTGGTAACAAGGATGTGAAAAAATAAACCCTCTTACATTGATAGAAGGTATAAAAAACGTGTCATTTTGGAAAGCTTGCTGGTAGTTCTTCAGCATGTTAAACTTAGAGTTTCCATAATACTCAGCAATATTACTCCTAGATAAATATCGAAGAGAATTGAAAACATATTGTATGTTTTCAATGCGAAAAACTGTATGTAAAAATTCATAGCAGAACTAATCGTAGTAGCCAAAAATGGAAACAACCAAATGTCCATCAACTGGTAAACTGACAAACTAAATGTAATATTGAATTACAATATTGAATATGCAATTGAATATTACTTGGATATAAAGTGCTACATGATGCAACATAAATACACGTTGAAAATTTTATGATAGTTGATAGAAGCCAGATACAAAGGTCACACATCTTTTGATTTCATGTAAGTTAAATATATAGAACAGACAAATACATAGAAATAAACAGATTAATGACTGACAGGCATTGTGGAACAGAGGGCATGGGAAGTGACTGTTAATGGATTTCTTTTCTAGCGATGAAAATGTTTTGTAATCAGATAGTAATTAGAGTTGTATAACTCATGAATATGCTAAGAACCACTGGACAGTACACTTTTAAAGGTGTCAACTTTGTGGTATATAAATTATGTCAATGGAGAAACACAAAAAGCCAGTGGCTAGATACCTGTGGATGTAGAGGCATCTTATTCCCCACCTCACCTATGCAAAATTTGACAATAAACACACTGGAATTGATGCTGTTTATTAGTTGACTTCATAAAAAATTATGGTTTTTTTAATCCCTTATGATAGGATATATATATATTTCCTCTAGCTATGCTGATTTACTTTGCTGATTTGTTTAATGAGAATTTATCATTAGAATAATTCATCTCTCGTTCCTGCAGATCTAAGCTTAATAAAATAAAAGATGGAGATGTTTGCAAGCAAAGCTTGTATAACAGGTCAGGCTGTCTTTCTGACTGTAATACTAAATTAAAATATATAAAGGTTGAAATAAATTATTCTGATTTTTAATTAGTAGTCACAAAGTCTCTGTTAAAAAGAAAAAAGCTTTTTGTTTTAATGAATTTATTTTGTTGTAGCTAATCATATCGCTTGTTTTTCAAGTTCCGTTTTAGCTGATATTTATAACGAATGTTGTTTGTGTTGATTGAGAATCTCAATAACATTCCACCTTGTGGTTTGATTTATGCCAGATTATGAGGCACAAGATATGTGCCGTATTAAATAAGTTATGTTTAACTTTGATAATTTATTTTGATATAATTATATTACCTATTCAATTTATAAATCCATTTATTACATAGTTTCATAATTTAATCTAATTGTTTCAATTTCCTTTACTTTTTTAGCGATTGATTTTTTATTTTTTCACCGTCATTGTTGCATTTCACATAGAAACCTCTAGTATTCCTGGGAACTTTATAGATGTATGTAGTTTTAAAACTGTGTTATAGTTTCTAAAACCAAGCAATGATAATTATGTTTCTTTAATAGAAGTTTAAATATAGGTCATACCTAGATCCTTGAAATCCTTGATTATCTGAATTTACATTTGACAAGTGTCAAAACCAATATACTGTTTAATATTCTAGTAGATAGCAAAAATGTTTTATATGCTGCAGTGATAAAGGTACTATTCAAATAAACCATCATGTTTTCACTCCTAAAGCAGAGTTATCACACTTAACACATTTCTAAACCTCCTGACAAGATATTTAATCTTTATTAAGAAACTGTGTCTTGATAGGTCATTTGGGCTATTTGAACATTGACAGCCAGGCAACTGGCAGGACAGGCTGTAGACTTGATACAATTTTATCCTTAATGAATAGACGGGCTGAAATATCCATTTGTAAATGAGATATTTTAATACTTCTGTCTGTGAATGAGTAACTGACAGAGCATTTCTCAGGGTTCAGTCATTTGCATTTTTGGAAATAACTAATTTTGCATGAAAAATTTTTCTTCAATGCATCATGTATTTTGTCATCTAGAAACAGCTTTCATATGATGCTAAATGATAAGAAAAACTGTTATCTGATTTCATGTTTGTAAATTAGGTTTGAAGCACAGTAAGGGTATAGATAGGATTAGGTACTTGCTTTCATACCTTCCTACTTTCTTCTTATGGTTATTTTGGCAAAATGCTTGATTTTGTTTTTCTTTGGTTTTCTGAGCAACAAAGTATAGAAAATAGAATACACATAATTTCTAAAGTCCTAATAATATCTATAATGAAAATATCCAATGGAGCCAAATTCCATCATTCAGCCACTGAATTACTGCCAGGTAGGTATATTTGAAGGTTTAAAGAAAATACAAACAAATTTATAAGATTAAAATATCTTAAAACTTATAATTCATCCTTTCAGAGGAATCCACTGTATTTTGCATTAAGAAAATTGCATTAAAATATTATAAACCAGCAAATAAAACCAAGGAATCTGTAGGTTCCTTTATAAATCAAATTATTAAAAATGTTGTATTTAGACCTTTCCACTACAGAAAACCACATAATTTTTTGTGGTACTACGGTTCACTCTAAAAATCAATGGAAATTACAACAAAATATACACAATATGTAGCAATAATATTTACTATTCTGGAGTGTGTACATTCATTTTGGGGGAGATCATATTTAGAAGTGTTTTCTTCAAAATCCTGAAATTAAATATTATTCAAAACTTTTTCTTAGCAGTTTACTGGGAGAGTTATGAGGTAACAAATTGTTCTAGAAAATACCTTATTTCTGTGATTAAGAGGGTAGGCTCTTGTCTTAGACTGAATTATTGGTAATTCATAATTTCAATCAATAATATGCAGTTGCAACTTTGTTTTTCTCAACTGCCGTATTAGTCTGTTTGGGTGTAATAACAAAAATGCAGTAGTCTGAGTTTCTTAAGCAAGAGAAATTGATTTTCTCACAGTTCTGGAGGCTGGTTTTTTGACTTTGGATGCAGTTTCCCAGTTTTTGTAATATCAATTATAAGAATATCTATCTTATAGACTGTTGAATGAATTTAGCCATAATATTGTGGGAGAAACTCTCATCTATCATCTAATATATTTGTGTCCTTCCTAATGTTTTTCTTGCTCTATCTTTCTTTGTGTGTGGCTATACTAGTAAGTATCAGATGCTATCTTAATTTCTATAAGAAAATAAAGTCTAAGTTGTGTGTTGTGTGAAGAGACAATTCAACTGATTACTCTCTCAACCAATAATCCTTAGTTATTTATTACATCCTGAAAACTATACTGGACACTCAATGAAGGAATAATGTTGTTATCATCAAATAAGAGACAAATCTGGGTGTAGTATGAAAAATATTAGTTTGGTGCAAAAGTGTTTACGATTTTGGCATTGCTTTCAATGACAAAAACTGTAATTACTTTTGTACTCATTGAATACTTTCTTTGAAAAGACTGTTATAATAAGGGGACTCAGGACTACAACATTTGAAGGAGGCAGTGTATTGAAATAGGGAGAATTCTGTGGCTTTAAGATTCTGCAAGTGTCACAAGAGTCAGGAAAAAAGAGTTTCTCTTTAATAGGGAAGAGTAAATGTGACTAAAATACTGGCTGTGGGAAGCAGATTAGCAGGGTGGGGTGTTCCGATGGTGGATCAGACAATGTTTACACTGAGACCAGTCTATTGTCAGGAGGACTGTTAAGGAGGAGTTGAATGCTGGTTCAGCCTGAGAGTTCATGGGGGTTCCAGGACCTGGAGGAAGAAGATGAACGAAAATTGGGCTAAAAAACATTTTGTTTCAACTAATTAGGGAGGGACCAGATGTTCAGCTAGTTATGAGACAAAGAATGGAAATTTGGGAACTCTGTTGGCCTTTGCCATAGGAAAACAAGGGGAGCATATTCTTTGCAGTAAGAAGGGTGGGAGATTTCTTAACCATTACTGTTTTCAGAATCATAAGGCTTAGGTAAAATTCAGCAGTATAAGCCTGCCACAGAAAAATAATATACAACACATGGAAACATCAAGAAAACTCCTCTCCCCATAAATCCCTTGATGTTATAAGTTTGCTTTAGACACCCATTTGCCAACTCTTTACGATCCGGACAAAACTAATACCTTGGGCTGAGCAATCCTAGCTCTTGCCTGAATCTTGCATAGCCTAAATACAGATAGGGCTTATGGAGTTCCCTACTAGGATATTTTACCAGTGCCTTTTGAATTATATGTTTTCTTTATGTAAACAGGTATTGAGCTTATCTGTTCAATGTCTGTAAATCAAGTTTCTCTTATTCCCAAAGCAAGAGCCATATGGTAAATGCAATCACGGAGATGGGTTTTACTATTTTTATCCCAAGGAAATTGTGTATTGAATACTGTGTTTACATGCACATATTTAGTTTTTGCAGAAAAGTCTCCAAAGCTTTCAAAAATAATAGAAATATTTGGTGACCCTTAAAAGATGTCAAGAATATCTCGTTGCCCTCCTGTAGTATACCAATATGTCTGTTTTAGCTTAAGGGATTATTATATTTTTTATTAAAAATGCATCAGTTGACATTTCTGTATTCCATATCAGTCTAATAAATCTGGTTAACATAAGTTTGTCCTTGAAAACTTGGCTATATTTTCAGTTTGTCTACAAAAATCAAATTAGTTTAAAAGATTTAGTGTCAAACTTTCCTGTTGCCATCAGTAAATTTCTGAGGAACTTAAACTACTGGCCCTATCTTGGTAGATACCCCATCATGTCCACCTTGATGAACCATAGGCATTTTGTTGTTACTGTTATTTGAATTTTTATAGTACAAGCCATTAAAGAGACAAGTTTGGTCAGATTATTATTTGCTCAAGCGAGAAGAGCAGTTGTTATAGACTCAACTGGGTCTCTCCCAAGTCCGTATGTTGATGTTCTAACACCCAATATGACTGTATTTAGAGATTGTTCCTTTAAAGAGATGATTAAACGTAAATAAGATCGTAAGAGTGGGTTCTTACCCTGATAGGGCTAGTGTCCTTATAATAAGAGGAAGAAACATTAGAGACGGACACACACACAGAGAAAAGATCACTTGAGAACACAGCAAGAAGGAAACCATCTAACAAGTCAGAAAGAGGCCTCAGGAGAAACCAACCCTGCTGTCATTTTGGACAGTTGATCTTGGACTTTCAGCTTCCAGAACTGTGAGAAAATAAATTTCTCTTGTTCAATAAACCCAGACTGTGGTATTTTGTTAATGTAACTCAAACAGACTAATATGGCAATTGAGGAAAAAGGCTGCATTTGCAAATTTTTGACTGCAATTATGAATTGTGAAATTATCACAATTAAATGCATATGAAATTTACTTCTTATGATTAATTGCAACTAGATGATTAGGAAGAAACCAACATTTACATGTACCATAAGTATAACATTTGCAATTGTTTTACTATATGGAACATTTACATAATATTTCAAAAAGTAAATATTGTTGATTTAAGATGTTTATAGATATATGATTTAAAAAAAAAACAAACTGAAACATCTGTGCCTGAGCCATCACCATACTATAATCAGACAGTAATTAAAACTAGTTCCAGCATTTTGAAGAAAGGATACTTGAATTCATGGAAATTAAAAATGCCTGCTATGGTATGAGAACTGCTGTTTGGGTTAAATATTTTCCATTTATGTAGAGAGAGAACCACTCACTTGAGTATGTAAAACCATACCACAATTTTTAGCTTGAATTTTAATTAGTAAGCAAAGATGCAGAGTAGATACAATTCTTAAAGAAACACACACACACACACACACACACACGCACACACACGTGTGTGTGTGTGTCTGGCTTATATATTTTATATAATATCTACTCTGCATCTGTGTGTGTGTGTGTGTGTGTGTGTGTGTGTTCCTGGCTTACATGTTTTGTTGACAATGTGTTTACTTTGCTGTAGATGTGTATGTGAACTGTAATACTATATCAGTAGGAAATTAGTATAATTAAATTAATGCTACAACTTTAGAAGCTAAAAATGTGCTTGTTAATCATTCAAAAAGAAAAAGAATATCCAATGGAGTCTTTTTAAGCTTAAATTTTATAATGTATACAGGTAATTAACTGTGCTATGACAGTATTAAGAAAGGTCCAAGTGTTGATCTTGTTGGTTTTTGGTAATAAGAGAATGTTACTATTAATAAAACTGCTGACAAGAATTGAATAGTTAATAGAAAAGGGGGGGGGAATTAATATATGAAGTAAGATTAACACAATAAAAACCATGTGAAATTGTTCCTATTCTTTAGAGAAAGGAATTTTCTTACTAAATAAAAAATGTATATATGAAACTGACTTAGGGAATACCTAGTTAATTTGATGACAGAGCCTTTGACCAGAAGGGCAATTAAAAGTGTCTTGTAGGCCGGGCGTGGTGGCTCACACCTGTTATCCCAGAACTTTGAGAGGCCAAGGCGGTGGATCACTAGGTCAGGAGTTCAAGACCAGTCTGGTCAATAGGGTGAAATTCTGTCACTACTAAAAATACAAAAATTAGGCAGGCATGGTGGCGGGTGCCTGTAATCCCAGCTACTCAAGAGGCTGAAGCAGAAGAATCGCTTTAACACAGGAGGCAGAGGTTGTGGTGAGTTGTGTGCCACTGCATTCCAGCCTGGGCAACAAGAGCAAAAAAAAAAGTGTTTAGATTAATATTATGAAAACATGGAGAATTCCATGTTTTAACTATTTACTCTTAAATAATAATCAAATGATAAATTCCTAATTTTTTTTTGCAGAGAAAGTAAACATTTATTGAGTAAATATACATAGTCAGCCACACACTGATATCTAAACAAGTAATAAAATGAAGTTTCCTTACATGGACCAACTCCTGCTTTATGTTGGCTAATTTTTGAGTAGTTTTGTTGAAAACTAGTTTGAAGTTTGCCTGAGATTTACATATGTATGTATTCTTTTATTTATTTAAACTTTGCAGATTATTAGATTGAAATATTCTGTTTCACTTAAAAATCTTTCTCCAGGGAAAGAAATATAAATTCATAGTGTCCTGAAACTGGTTTGCTTCAAATATTAGCCAAAAATGTGCAAAAGAGGCTTGGCTCCATCATAAGATGATCATGAGATAGAATTCCTGAGGTAGTTGACACAAAAACTGATTTTAAAAAGATACTTAAAATAAAGATTGTCATGCAATTTTGACATTTAATGACTTCACACATGTAAAGTCAATTTTAATTTACATGGATAAGTATAAAATTCATGCAAATAGCAAACAAATCTGCATTTTTATGCTCCTGACCTAAAAAGCTGGACTAATATGAAAAGATCATTCCCAAAGGTTTTACTTAAGGCTAATAAAGCAGGCTTAGATTTTTTACAACCTTCAAGTCCTCTCCTTCAGCCTGTCTAAACACACACACACACACACACACACACACCCTCCCCCAACCCCACACACACTTCTTGAAAGCAATTATAAGGGCACTCCAAACAGCCATTGATCTTAGTGACTCTGTATTTACCTATGCCTTTGAAAGAGGATTAAAACATTCATAAATATCCTTAAAATATTCTATAAGGTGTACCTGGGCACTTAAATGCATTTGTAAAATACCTAAAATAAGCACATCAAATCTTATGGTAGAAAGTTAAAGGTAGTCTGAAATTGTAAGGGAACCCACCGGAGGATTTACATTTACATAGTATTTTACTTTAAGGGAAAAGTTATCCATATAATCTTTGTAAAATTATGCTATATGTTTAAATAAATCAATATATGTGGATAGGGACAGAGATTTATGAATGAAAGTAGTCTGTTACGTGAATGGAATTAAAATCTGTGATGGGGATATGAATATTCTTATGGGTTGATTGTGTCCCACCAAAGTTCCTATGATCAAGTCCTAACCCCAACTACCACAGAATGTC
This sequence comes from Sapajus apella, assembly GCF_009761245.1. NCBI lineage: Eukaryota > Metazoa > Chordata > Mammalia > Primates > Cebidae > Sapajus > Sapajus apella. Next base: position 20,893,377 of record NW_022436945.1, read on the forward strand.
TCTGGAGATAGAGACTGTAAGGAGGTAATTCAGGTTAAATGAGGTCATATAAATGGGCTCTAATCCATGACTGCATTTGCAGAGGGCCTTTCAAGGAGCGATTAAGTTAAAATGAGGCTGTCAAGGTGAAACTGAATCCAACTTGACTGGTGTCCTTCCTTTCCTTCCTTCCTTCCTTCCTTCTTTCCTTCCTTCCTTCCTTCCTTCCTTCCTTCCTTCCTTCCTTCCTTCCTTCCTTCCTTCCTTCCTTCCTTCCTTCCCTCCCTCCCTCCCTCCTTCCTTTCTTTCTTTCTTCCCTCCTTCCCTTCCC